>NW_027436920.1:0-82212 GCF_047716275.1 Strix uralensis
CACAGAGCCCCCAGAATTTGATGTGTTGTCCTTAGGGAGAGCTTAGCAATCCCGAGCTATCTGGGGAAAGGCAGGCAGAGAATTCCCTGCTAGCACTCTTCTCTGTGCCTGTTCACATTGCTTGGCAGAATCGCTTTTGTGCAGAAAACAGTAACACTTGTTCAGAACGAAAGAAAGCACAGAGCCCCAGATTTTATGTTGTCCTGGGAGAGCTTGCAGAGGCACTGGGGAAAGGCAGGCAGAGAATTCCCTGCTAGCACCTTCTCTGTGCCCTGGGAAGCACAAGTGTTCACATTGCTTCGCAGAATCGCTTTTGTGCAGAAAACAGTAACACTTGTTCAGAACGAAAGAAAGCACAGAGCCACCAGATTTGCTGTTGGCCTGGAGAGCTTGCAGAGCACTGGGGGAAAGGGCAGGGCAGAGAATTCCCTGCTAGCACCTTCTCTGTGCCTGGGAAGCCACAAGTGTTCACATTGCTTCGCAGAATCGCTTTTGTGCAGAAAACAGTAACACTTGTTCAGAACGAAAGAAAGCACAGAGCCCCAGATTTTATGTTGTCCTGGAGAGCTTGCAGAGCACTGGGGAAAGGCAGGCAGAGAATTCCCTGCCTAGCACCTTCTCTGCTGCCTGGGAAGCACAAGTGTTCACATTGCTTCGCAGAATCGCTTTTGTGCAGAAAACAGTAACACTTGTTCAGAACGAAAGAAAGCACAGAGCCCCCAGATTTTATGTTGTCCTGAGAGAGCTTGCAGAGGCACTGGGGAAAGGCAGGCAGAGAATTCCCTGCTAGCACCTTCTCTGTGCCTGGGAAGGCACAAGTGTTCACAATTGCTTCGGCAGAATCGCTTTTGTGCAGAAAACAGTAACACTTGTTCAGAGAACGAAAGAAAGCACAGAGCCCCAGATTTTGATGTTGTCCTGGAGCTTGCAGAGCACTGGGGAAAGGCAGGCAGAGAATTCCCTGCTAGCACCTTCTCTGTGCCTGGGAGCACAGTGTTCACATTGCTTCGCAGAATCGCTTTTGTGCAGAAAACAGTAACACTTGTTCAGAAACGAAAGAAAGCACAGAGCCCCAGATTTTATGTTGTCCTGGAGAGCTTGCAGAGCACTGGGGAAAGGCAGGCAGAGAATTCCCTGCTAGCACCTTCTCTGTGCCTGTTCACATTGCCTTCGCAGAATCGCTTTTGTGCAGAAAACAGTAACACTTGTTCAGAAACGAAAGAAAGCACAGAGCCCCAGATTTTATGTTGTCCTGGGAGAGCTTGCAGAGCACTGGGGGAAAGGCAGGCAGAGAATTCCCTGCTAGCACCTTCTCTGTGCCTGGGAAGCACAAGTGTTCACATTGCTTCGCAGAATCTGCTTTTGTGCAGAAAACAGTAACACTTGTTCAGAACGAAAGAAAGCACAGAGCCCCCAGATTTTATGTTGTCCTGGAGAGCTTGCAGAGCACTGGGGAAAGGCAGGCAGAGAATTCCCTGCTAGCACCTTCTCTGTGCCTGGGAAGCACAAGTGTTCACATTGCTTCGCAGAATCGCTTTTTGTGCAGAAAACAGTAACACTTGTTCAGTAACGAAAGAAAGCAGCACAGAGCCCCCAGATTTTATGTTGTCCTGGAGAGCTTGCAGAGCACTGGGGAAAGGCAGGCAGAGAATTCCCTGCTAGCACCTTCTCTGTGCCTGTTCACATTGCTTGGCAGAATCGCTTTTGTGCAGAAAACAGTAACACTTGTTCAGAGAACGAAAGAAAGCACAGAGCCCCAGATTTTATGTTGTCCTGGAGAGCTTGCAGAGGCACTGGGGAGAAGGGCAGGCAGAGAATTCCCTGCTAGCACCTTCTCTGTGCCTGGGAAGCACAAGTGTTCACATTGCTTCGCAGAATCGCTTTTGTGCAGAAAACAGTAACACTTGTTCAGAACGAAAGAAAGCACAGAGCCCCAGATTTGCTGTTGTCCTGGAGAGCTTGCAGAGCACTGGGGAAAGGCAGGCAGAGAATTCCCCTGCTAGCACCTTCTCTGTGCCTGGGAAGCAGAAGTGTTCACATTGCTTCGGCAGAATCGCTTTTGTGCAGAAAACAGTAACACTTGTTCAGAACGAAAGAAAGCACAGAGCCCCAGATTTTATGTTGTCCTGGAGAGCTTGCAGAGCACTGGGGAAAGGCAGGCAGAGAATTCCCTGCTAGCACCTTCTCTGTGCCTGGGAAGCACAAGTGTTCACATTGCTTCGCAGAATCGCTTTTGTGCAGAAAACAGCTAACACTTGTTCAGAACGAAAAGAAAGCACAGAGCCCCCAGATTTGCTGTTGTCCTGGAGAGCTTGCAGAGCACTGGGGAAAGGCAGGCAGAGAATTCCCTGCTAGCACCTTCTCTGTGCCTGGGAAGCACAAGTGTTCACATTGCTTCGCAGAATCGCTTTTGTGCAGAAAACAGTAACACTTGTTCAGAACGAAAGAAAGCACAGAGCCCCAGATTTTATGTTGTCCTGGAGAGCTTGCAGAGCACTGGGGAAAGGCAGGCAGAGAATTCCCTGCTAGCACCTTCTCTGTGCCTGACAGTTCACATTGCTTGGCAGAATCGCTTTTGTGCAGGAAAACAGTAACACTTGTTCAGTAACGAAAGAAAGCACAGAGCCCCAGATTTTATGTTGTCCTGGAGAGCTTGGCAGAGCACTGGGGGAAAGGCAGGCAGAGAATTCCCTGCTAGCACCTTCTCTGTGCCTGGGAAGCACAAGTGTTCACATTGCTTCGCAGAATCGCTTTTGTGCCAGAAAACAGTAACACTTGTTCAGAACGAAAGAAAGCACAGAGCCCCAGATTTTATGTTGTCCTGGAGAGCTTGCAGAGCACTGGGGAAAGGCAGGGCAGAGAATTCCCTGCTAGCACCTTCTCTGTCTGTGCCTGTTCACATTGCTTCGCAGAATCGGCTTTTGTGCAGAAAAACAGTAACACTTGTTCAGAACGAAAAGAAAGCACAGAGCCCCCAGATTTTATGTTGTCCTGGTAGGAGCTTGGCAGAGCACTGGGGAAAGGCAGGCAGAGAATTCCCTGCTAGCACCTTGTCTGTGCCTGGGAAGCACAAGTGTTCACATTGCTTCGCAGAATCGCTTTTGTGCAGAAAACAGTAACACTTGTTCAGAAACGAAAAGAAAGCACAGAGCCCCAGATTTTGCTGTTGTCCTGGAGAGCTTGGCAGAGCACTGGGGGAAAGGCAGGCAGAGAAATTCCCTGCTAGCACGCTTCTCTGTGCCTGGGAAGCACAAGTGTTCACATTGCTTCGCAGAATCGCTTTTGTGCAGAAAACAGTAACACTTGTTCAGAACGAAAGAAAGCACAGAGCCCCAGATTTTATGTTGTCCTGGAGAGCTTGCAGAGCACTGGGGAAAGGCAGGCAGAGAATTCCCTGCTAGCACCTTCTCTGTGCCTGGGAAGCACAAGTGTTCACATTCCTTCGCAGAATCTGCTTTTGTGCAGAAAAACAGTAACACTTGTTCAGAACGAAAGAAAGCACAGAGCCCCCAGATTTTGCTTGTTGTCCTGGAGAGCTTGCAGAGCACTGGGCGAAAGGCAGGCAGAGAATTCCCTGCTAGCACCTTCTCTGTGCCTGAGAAGCACAAGTGTTCACATTGCTTTCGCAGAATCGCTTTTGTGCAGAAAACAGTAAACACTTGTTCAGAACGAAAGAAAGCACAGAGCCCCAGATTTTATGTTGTCCTGCGAGAGCTTGCAGAGCACTGGGGAAAGGCAGGCAGAGAATTCCCTGCTAGCACCTTCTCTGTGCCTGGGAAGCACAAGTGTTCACATTGCTTCGCAGAATCGCTTTTGTGCACGAAAACAGTAACACTTATTCAGAACGAAAGAAAGCACAGAGCCCCAGATTTTATGTTGTCCTGGAGAGCTTGCAGAGCACTGGGGAAAGGCAGGCAGAGAATTCCCTGCTAGCACCTTCTCTGTGCCTTGCGGAAGCACAAGTGTTCACATTGCTTGGCAGAATCGCTTTTGTGCAGAAAACAGTAACACTTGTTCAGAACGAAAGAAAGCACAGAGCCCCAGATTTGCTGTTGTCCTGGAGAGCTTGCAGAGCACTGGGGAAAGGCAGGCAGAGAATTCCCTGCTAGCACCTTCTCTGTGCCTGGGAAGCACAAGTGTTCACATTGCTTCGCAGAATCGCTTTTGTGCAGAAAACAGTAACACTTGTTCAGTAACGAAAGAAAGCACAGAGCCCCAGATTTTATGTTGTCGCTGGAGAGCTTGCAGAGCACTGGGGAAAGGCAGGCAGAGAATTCCCTGCTAGCACCTTCTCTGTGCTGCCTGTTCACATTGCTTGCAGAATCGCTTTTGTGCAGAAAACAGTAACACTTGTTCAGAACGAAAGAAAGCACAGAGCCCCAGATTTTATGTTGTCCTGGAGAGCTTGCAGAGCACTGGGGAAAGGCAGGCAGAGAATTCCCTGCTAGCAACCTTCTCTGTGCCTGGGAAGCACAAGTGTTCACATTGCCTTCGCAGAATCGCTTTTGTGCAGAAAACAGTAACACTTGTTCAGAACGAAAGAAAGCACAGAGCCCCCAGATTTGCTGTTGGCCTGGAGAGCTTGCAGAGCACTGGGGAAAGGCAGGCAGAGAATTCCCTGCTAGCACCTTCTCTGTGCCTGGGAAGCACAAGTGTTCACATTGCTTCGCAGAATCGCTTTTGTGCAGAAAACAGTAACACTTGTTCAGAACGAAAGAAAGCACAGAGCCCCAGATTTTATGTTGTCCTGGAGAGCTTGCAGAGCACTTGGGGAAAGGCAGGCAGAGAATTCCCTGCTAGCACCTTCTCTGTGCCTGGGAAGCACAAGTGTTCACATTGCTTCGCAGAATCGCTTTTGTGCAGAAAACAGTAACACTTGTTCAGAACGAAAGAAAGCACAGAGCCCCAGATTTTATGTTGTCCTGGAGAGCTTTGCAGAGCACTGGGGAAAGGCAGGCAGAGAATTCCCTGCTAGCACCTTCTCTGTGCCTGGGAAGCACAAGTGTTCACATTGCTTCGCAGAATCGCTTTTGTGCAGAAAACAGTAACACTTGTTCAGAACGAAAGAAAGCACAGAGCCCCAGATTTTATGTTGTCCTGGAGAGCTTGCAGAGCACTGGGGAAAGGCAGACAGAGAATTCCCTGCTAGCACCTTCTCTGTGCCCTGGGAAGCACAAGTGTTCACATTGCTTCGCAGAATCGCTTTTGTGCAGAAAACAGTAACACTTGTTCAGAACGAAAGAAAGCACAGAGCCCCCAGATTTTATGTTGTCCTGCTTGCAGAGCACTGGGGAAAGGCAGGCAGAGAATTCCCTGCTAGCACCTTCTCTGTGGCCTGTTCACATTGCTTCGCAGAATCGCTTTTGTGCAGAAAACAGTAACACTTGTTCAGAACGAAAGAAAGCACAGAGCCCCAGATTTTATGTTGTCCTGGAGAGCTTGCAGAGCACTGGGGAAAGGCAGGCAGAGAATTCCCCTGCTAGCACCTTCTCTGTGCCTGGTTCACATTGCTTCGCAGAATCGCTTTTGTGCAGAAAACAGTAACACTTGTTCAGGCAACGAAAGAAAGCACAGAGCCCCCAGATTTTATGTTGTCCTGGAGAGCTTGCAGAGCACTGGGGGAAAGGCAGGCAGAGAATTCCCTGCTAGCACCTTCTCTGTGCCTGGGAAGCACAAGTGTTCACATTGCTTCGCAGAATCGCTTTTGTGCAGAAAACAGTAACACTTGTTCAGAACGAAAGAAAGCACAGAGCCCCCAGATTTTATGTTGTCCTGGGCTTTGCAGAGCACTGGGGAAAGGCAGGCAGAGAATTCCCTGCTAGCACCTTCTCTGTGCTGAGCCCAGTGTTCACATTGCTTCGCAGAATCGCTTTTTGTGCAGAAAACAGTAACACTTGTTCAGAACGAAAGAAAGCACAGAGCCCCAGATTTTATGTTGTCCTGGAGAGCTTGCAGAGCACTGGGAAAGGCAGGCAGAGAATTCCCTGCTAGCACCTTCTCTGTGGCCTGTTCACATTGCTTCGCAGAATCGCTTTTGTGCAGAAAACAGTAACACTTGTTCAGAACGAAAGAAAGCACAGAGCCCCCCAGATTTTTATGTTGTCCTGGAGAGCTTGCAGAGCACTGGGGAAAGGCAGGCAGAGAATTCCCTGCTAGCACCTTCTCTGTGCCTGGGAAGCACAAGTGTTCACATTGCTTCGCAGAATCGCTTTTGTGCAGAAAAACAGTAACACTTGTTCAGAACGAAAGAAAGCACAGAGCCCCAGATTTTATGTTGTCCTGGAGAGCTTGCAGAGCACTGGGGAAAAGGCAGGCAGAGAATTCCCTGCTAGCACCTTTCTCTGTGCCTGGGAAGCACAAGTGTTCACATTGCTTCGCAGAATCGCTTTTGTGCAGAAAACAGTAACACTTGCTTCAGAACGAAAGAAAGCACAGAGCCCCCCAGATTTTATGTTGTCCTGGAGAGCTTGCAGAGCATTGGGGAAAGGCAGGCAGAGAATTCCCCTGCTAGCACCTTCTCTGTGCCTGGGAAGCACAAGTGTTCACATTGCTTCGCAGAATCGCTTTTGTGCAGAAAACAGTAACACTTGTTCAGGAACGAAAAGAAAGCACAGAGCCCCAGATTTTATGTTGTCCTGGAGAGCTTGCAGAGCACTGGGGAAAGGCAGGCAGAGAATTCCCTGCTAGCACCTTCTCTGTGCCTGGGAAGCACAAGTGTTCACATTGCCTTCGCAGAATCGCTTTTGTGCAGAAAACAGTAACACTTGTTCAGAACGAAAGAAAGCACAGAGCCCCCAGATTTTATGTTGTCCTGGAGAGCTTGCAGAGCACTGGGGAAAGGCAGGACAGAGAATTCCCTGCTAGCACCGTTCTCTGTGCCTGGGAAGCACAAGTGTTCACATTGCTTCGCAGAATCGCTTTTGTGCAGAAAACAGTAACACTTGTTCAGAACGAAAGAAAGCACAGAGCCCCAGATTTTATGTTGTCCTCTGCTTGCAGAGCACTGGGAAAGGCAGGCAGAGAATTCCCTGCTAGCACCTTCTCTGTGCGCTTGTTCACATTGCTTCGCAGAATCGCTTTTGTGCAGAAAACAGTAACACTTGTTCAGGAACGAAAGAAAGCACAGAGCCCCAGATTTTATGTTGTCCTGGAGAGCTTGCAGAGCACTGGGGAAAGGCAGGCAGAGAATTCCCTGCTAGCACCTTCTCTGTGCCTGTTCACATTGCTTCGCAGAATCGCTTTTGTGCAGAAAACAGTAACACTTGTTCAGAACGAAAGAAAGCACAGAGCCCCAGATTTTATGTTGTCCTGGAGAGCTTGCAGAGCACTGGGGAAAGGCAGGCAGAGAATTCCCTGCTAGCACCTTCTCTGTGCCTGGGAAGCACAAGTGTTCACATTGCTTCGCAGAATCGCTTTTGTGCAGAAAACAGTAACACTTGTTCAGAACGAAAGAAAGCACAGAGCCCCAGATTTTATGTTGTCCTGGAGAGCTTGCAGAGCACTGGGGAAAGGCAGGCAGAGAATTCCCTGCTAGCACCTTCTCTGTGCCTGGGAAGCACAAGTGTTCACATTGCTTCGCAGAATCGCTTTTGTGCAGAAAACAGTAACACTTGTTCAGAACGAAAGAAAGCACAGAGCCCCAGATTTTATGTTGTCCTGGAGAGCTTGCAGAGCACTGGGGAAAGGCAGGCAGAGAATTCCCTGCTAGCCACCTTCTCTGTGCCTGGGAAGCACAAGTGTTCACATTGCTTCGCAGAATCGCTTTTGTGCAGAAAACAGTAACACTTGTTCAGAACGAAAGAAAGCACAGAGCCCCAGATTTTATGTTGTCCTGGAGAGCTTGCAGAGCACTGGGGAAAGGCAGGGCAGAGAATTCCCTGCTAGCACCTTCTCTGTGCCTGGGAAGCACAAGTGTTCACATTGCTTGGCAGAATCGCTTTTTGTGCAGAAAACAGTAACACTTGTTCAGAACGAAAGAAAGCACAGAGCCCCCAGATTTTCTGTTGTCCTGGAGAGCTTGCAGAGCACTGGGGAAAGGCAGGCAGAGAATTCCCTGCTAGCACCTTCTCTGTGCCTGGGAAGCACAAGTGTTCACATTGCTTCGCAGAATCGCTTTTGTGCAGAAAACAGTAACACTTGTTCAGGAACGAAAGAAAGCACAGAGCCCCAGATTTTATGTTGTCCTGGAGAGCTTGCAGAGCACTGGGGAAGAGGCAGGCAGAGAATTCCCTGCTAGCACCTTCTCTGTGCCTGGGAGAGCACAAGTGTTCACATTGCTTCGCAGAATCGCTTTTGTGCAGAAAACAGTAACACTTGTTCAGAACGAAAGAAAGCACAGAGCCCCCCAGATTTTATGTTGTCCTGGAGAGTCTTGCAGAGCACTGGGGAAAGGCAGGCAGAGAATTCCCTGCTAGCACCTTCTCTGTGCCTGGGAAGCACAAGTGTTCACATTGCTTCGCAGAATCTGCTTTTGTGCAGAAAACAGTAACACTTGTTCAGTAGAACGAAAGAAAGCACAGAGCCCCAGATTTTATGTTGTCCTCTTTGCAGAGCACTGGGGAAAAGGCAGGCAGAGAATTCCCTGCTAGCACCTTCTCTGTGCCTGTTCACATTGCTTCGCAGAATCGCTTTTGTGCAGAAAACAGTAACACTTGTTCAGAACGAAAGAAAGCACAGAGCCCCCAGATTTTATGTTGTCCTGGAGAGCTTGCAGAGCACTGGGGAAAGGCAGGCAGAGAATTCCCCTGCTAGCACCTTCTCTGTGCCTGGGAAGCACAAGTGTTCACATTGCTTCGCAGAATCGCTTTTGTGCAGAAAACAGTAACACTTGTTCAGAACGAAAGAAAGCACAGAGCCCCAGATTTTATGTTGTCCTGGAGAGCTTGCAGAGCACTGGGGAAAGGCAGGCAGAGAATTCCCTGCTAGCACCTTCTCTGTGCCTGGGAAGCACAAGTGTTCACATTGCTTCGCAGAATCGCTTTTGTGCAGAAAACAGTAACACTTGTTCAGAACGAAAGAAAGCACAGAGCCCCAGATTTTATGTTGTCCTGGAGAGCTTGCAGAGCACTGGGGAAAGGCAGGCAGAGAATTCCCTGCTAGCACCTCTCTCTGTGCCTGGGAAGCACAAGTGTTCACATTGCCTTCGCAGAATCGCTTTTGTGCAGAAAACAGTAACACTTGTTCAGAACGAAAGAAAGCACAGAGCCCCAGATTTTATGTTGTCCTGGAGAGCTTGCAGAGCACTGGGGAAAGGCAGGCAGAGAATTCCCTGCTAGCACCTTTCTCCTGTGCCTGGGAAGCACAAGTGTTCACATTGCTTTCGCAGAAATCGCTTTTGTGCAGAAAACAGTAACACTTGTTCAGAACGAAAGAAAGCACAGAGCCCCAGATTTTATGTTGTCCTGGAGAGCTTGCAGAGCACTGGGGAAAGGCAGGCAGAGAATTCCCTGCTAGCACCTTTCTCTGTGCCTGGGAAGCACAAGTGTTCACATTGCTTCGCAGAATCGCTTTTGTGCAGAAAACAGTAACATTTGTTCAGAACGAAAGAAAGCACAGAGCCCCAGATTTTATGTTGTCCTGGAGAGCTTGCAGAGGCACTGGGAAAGGCAGGCAGAGAATTCCCTGCTAGCACCTTTCTCTGTGCCTGGGAAGCACAAGTGTTCACATTGCTTCGCAGAATCGCTTTTGTGCAGAAAACAGTAACACTTGTTCAGAACGAAAGAAAGCACAGAGCCCCAGATTTTATGTTGTCCTGAGCTTGCAGAGCACTGGCGGAAAGGCAGGCAGAGAATTCCCTGCTAGCACCTTCTCTGTGCCTGTTCACATTGCTTCGCCAGAATCGCTTTTGTGCAGAAAACAGTAACACTTGTTCAGAACGAAAGAAAGCACAGAGCCCCAGATTTTATGTTGTCCTGGAGAGCTTGCAGAGCACTTGGGGAAAGGCAGGCAGAGAATTCCCTGCTAGCACCTTCTCTGTGCCTGGGAAGCACAAGTGTTCACATTGCTTCGCAGAATCGCTTTTGTGCAGAAAACAGTAACACTTGTTCAGAACGAAAGAAAGCACAGAGCCCCAGATTTTATGTTGTCCTGGAGAGCTTGCAGAGCACTGGGGAAAGGCAGGCAGAGAATTCCCTGCTAGCACCTTCTCTGTGCCTGGGAAGCACAAGTGTTCACATTGCTTCGCAGAATCGCTTTTGTGCAGAAAACAGTAACACTTGTTCAGAACTGAAAGAAAGCACAGAGCCCCAGATTTTATGTTGTCCTGGAGAGCTTGCAGAGCACTGGGGAAAGGCAGGCAGAGAATTCCCTGCTAGCACCTTCTCTGTGCCTGGGAAGCACAAGTGTTCACATTGCTTCGCAGAATCGCTTTTGTGCAGAAAACAGTAACACTTGTTCAGAAACGAAAGAAAGCACAGAGCCCCCAGATTTTATGTTGTCCTGGAGAGCTTGCAGAGCACTGGGGAAAGGCAGGCAGAGAATTCCCTGCTAGCACCTTCTCTGTGCCCTGGGAAGCACAAGTGTTCACATTGCTTCGCAGAATCGCTTTTGTGCAGAAAACAGTAACACTTGTTCAGAACGAAAGAAAGCACAGAGCCCCCAGATTTTATGTTGTCCTGGAGAGCTTGCAGAGCACTGGGGAAAGGCAGGCAGAGAATTCCCTGCTAGCACCTTCTCTGTGCCTGGGAAGCACAAGTGTTCACATTGCTTCGCAGAATCGCTTTTGTGCAGAAAACAGTAACACTTTGTTCAGAACGAAAGAAAGCACAGAGCCCCCAGATTTTATGTTGTCCTGGAGAGCTTGCAGAGCACTGGGGAAAGGCAGGCAGAGAATTCCCTGCCTAGCACCTTCTCTGTGCCTGGGAAGGCACAAGTGTTCACATTGCTTCGCAGAATCGCTTTTGTGCAGAAAACAGTAACACTTGTTCAGAACGAAAGAAAGCACAGAGCCCCAGATTTTATGTTGTCCTGGAGAGCTTGCAGAGCACTGGGGAAAGGGCAGGCAGAGAATTCCCTGCTAGCACCTTCTCTGTGCCTGAGCAAGTGTTCACATTGCTTCGCAGAATCGCTTTTGTGCAGAAAACAGTAACACTTGTTCAGAACGAAAGAAAGCACAGAGCCCCAGATTTTATGTTGTCCTGGAGGAGCTTGCAGAGGCACTGGGGAAAGGCAGGCAGAGAATTCGCCTAGCTAGCACCTTCTCTGTGCCTGGGAAGCACAAGTGTTCACATTGCTTGCAGAATCGCTTTTGTGCAGAAAACAGTAACACTTCGTTCAGAACGAAAGAAAGCACAGAGCCCCAGATTTGCTGTTTGGCCTGGAGAGCTTGCAGAGCACTGGGGGAAAGGCAGGGCAGAGAATTCCCTGCTAGCACCCTTCTCTGTGCCCTGGGAAGCACAAGTGTTCACATTGCTTCGCAGAATCGCTTTTGTGCAGAAAACAGTAACACTTGTTCAGAACGAAAGAAAAGCACAGAGCCCCAGATTTTATGTTGTCCTGGAGAGCTTGCAGAGCACTGGGGAAAGGCAGGCAGAGAATTCCCTGCTAGCACCTTCTCTGTGCCTCGGAAGCACAAGTGTTCACATTGCCTTCGCAGAATCGCTTTTGTGCAGAAAACAGTAACACTTGTTCAGAACGAAAGAAAGCACAGAGCCCCAGATTTTATGTTGTCCTCTTGCAGAGTGCACGCACTGGGGAAAGGCAGGCAGAGAATTCTCCTGCTAGCACCTTCTCTGTGCCTGCCTGTTCACATTGCTTCGCAGAATCGCTTTTGTGCAGAAAACAGTAACACTTGTTCAGTGAACGAAAGAAAGCACAGAGCCCCAGATTTTATGTTGTCCTGGAGAGCTTGCAGAGCACTGGGGAAAGGCAGGCAGAGAATTCCCTGCTAGCACCCTTCTCTGTGCCTGGGAAGCACAAGTGTTCACATTGCTTCGCAGAATCGCTTTTGTGCAGAAAACAGTAACACTTGTTCAGAACGAAAGAAAAGCACAGAGCCCCCCAGATTTTATGTTGTCCTGGAGAGCTTGCAGAGCACTGGGGAAAGGCAGGCAGAGAATTCCCTGCTAGCACCTTCTCTGTGCCTGGGAAGCACAAGTGTTCACATTGCTTCGCAGAATCGCTTTTGTGCAGAAAACAGTAACACTTGTTCAGAATGAAAGAAAGCACAGAGCCCCAGATTTTATGTTGTCCTGGAGAGCTTGCAGAGCACTGGGGAAAGGCAGGCAGAGAATTCCCTGCTAGCACCTTCTCTGTGCCTGGGAAGCACAAGTGTTCACATTGCTTCGCAGAATCGCTTTTGTGCAGAAAACAGTAACACTTGTTCAGAACGAAAGAAAGCACAGAGCCCCAGATTTTATGTTGTCCTGGAGAGCTTGCAGAGCACTGGGGAAAGGCAGGCAGAGAATTCCCTGCTAGCACCTTCTCTGTGCCTGGGAAGCACAAGTGTTCACATTGCTTCGCAGAATCGCTTTTGTGCAGAAAACAGTAACACTTGTTCAGAACGAAAGAAAGCACAGAGCCCCAGATTTGCTGTTGTCCTGGAGAGCTTGCAGAGCACTGGGGAAAGGCAGGCAGAGAATTCCCTGCTAGCACCTTCTCTGTGCCTGTTCACATTGCTTCGCAGAATCGCTTTTGTGCAGAAAACAGTAACACTTGTTCAGAACGAAAGAAAGCACAGAGCCCCAGATTTTATGTTGTCCTGGAGAGCTTGCAGAGCACTGGGGAAAGGCAGGCAGAGAATTCCCTGCTAGCACCTTCTCTGTGCCTGTTCACATTGCTTCGCAGAATCGCTTTTGTGCAGAAAACAGTAACACTTGTTCAGAACGAAAGAAAGCACAGAGCCCCAGATTTTATGTTGTCCTGGAGAGCTTGCAGAGCACTGGGGAAAGGCAGGCAGAGAATTCCCTGCTAGCACCTTCTCTGTGCCTGGGAAGCACAAGTGTTCACATTGCTTCGCAGAATCGCTTTTGTGCAGAAAACAGTAACACTTGTTCAGAACGAAAGAAAGCACAGAGCCCCAGATTTGCTGTTGTCCTGGAGAGCTTGCAGAGCACTGGGGAAAGGCAGGCAGAGAATTCCCTGCTAGCACCTTCTCTGTGCCTGGGAAGCACAAGTGTTCACATTGCTTCGCAGAATCGCTTTTGTGCAGAAAACAGTAACACTTGTTCAGAATGAAAGAAAGCACAGAGCCCCAGATTTTATGTTGTCCTGGAGAGCTTGCAGAGCACTGGGGAAAGGCAGGCAGAGAATTCCCTGCTAGCACCTTCTCTGTGCCTGGGAAGCAGAAGTGTTCACATTGCTTCGCAGAATCGCTTTTGTGCAGAAAACAGTAACACTTGTTCAGAACGAAAGAAAGCACAGAGCCCCAGATTTTATGTTGTCCTGGAGAGCTTGCAGAGCACTGGGGAAAGGCAGGCAGAGAATTCCCTGCTAGCACCTTCTCTGTGCCTGGGAAGCACAAGTGTTCACATTGCTTCGCAGAATCGCTTTTGTGCAGAAAACAGTAACACTTGTTCAGAACGAAAGAAAGCACAGAGCCCCAGATTTTATGTTGTCCTGGAGAGCTTGCAGAGCACTGGGGAAAGGCAGGCAGAGAATTCCCTGCTAGCACCTTCTCTGTGCCTGGGAAGCACAAGTGTTCACATTGCTTCGCAGAATCGCTTTTGTGCAGAAAACAGTAACACTTGTTCAGAACGAAAGAAAGCACAGAGCCCCAGATTTTATGTTGTCCTGGAGAGCTTGCAGAGCACTGGGGAAAGGCAGGCAGAGAATTCCCTGCTAGCACCTTCTCTGTGCCTGGGAAGCACAAGTGTTCACATTGCTTCGCAGAATCGCTTTTGTGCAGAAAACAGTAACACTTGTTCAGAACGAAAGAAAGCACAGAGCCCCAGATTTGCTGTTGTCCTGGAGAGCTTGCAGAGCACTGGGGAAAGGCAGGCAGAGAATTCCCTGCTAGCACCTTCTCTGTGCCTGGGAAGCAGAAGTGTTCACATTGCTTCGCAGAATCGCTTTTGTGCAGAAAACAGTAACACTTGTTCAGAATGAAAGAAAGCACAGAGCCCCAGATTTTATGTTGTCCTGGAGAGCTTGCAGAGCACTGGGGAAAGGCAGGCAGAGAATTCCCTGCTAGCACCTTCTCTGTGCCTGTTCACATTGCTTGGCAGAATCGCTTTTGTGCAGAAAACAGTAACACTTGTTCAGAACGAAAGAAAGCACAGAGCCCCAGATTTTATGTTGTCCTGGAGAGCTTGCAGAGCACTGGGGAAAGGCAGGCAGAGAATTCCCTGCTAGCACCTTCTCTGTGCCTGGGAAGCACAAGTGTTCACATTGCTTCGCAGAATCGCTTTTGTGCAGAAAACACTAACACTTGTTCAGAACAAAAGAAAGCACAGAGCCCCAGATTTTATGTTGTCCTGGAGAGCTTGCAGAGCACTGGGGAAAGGCAGGCAGAGAATTCCCTGCTAGCACCTTCTCTGTGCCTGGGAAGCACAAGTGTTCACATTGCTTCGCAGAATCGCTTTTGTGCAGAAAACAGTAACACTTGTTCAGAACGAAAGAAAGCACAGAGCCCCAGATTTTATGTTGTCCTGGAGAGCTTGCAGAGCACTGGGGAAAGGCAGGCAGAGAATTCCCTGCTAGCACCTTCTCTGTGCCTGGGAAGCACAAGTGTTCACATTCCTTCGCAGAATTGCTTTTGTGCAGAAAACAGTAACACTTGTTCAGAACGAAAGAAAGCACAGAGCCCCAGATTTGCTGTTGTCCTGGAGAGCTTGCAGAGCACTGGGGAAAGGCAGGCAGAGAATTCCCTGCTAGCACCTTCTCTGTGCCTGGGAAGCACAAGTGTTCACATTGCTTCGCAGAATCGCTTTTGTGCAGAAAACAGTAACACTTGTTCAGAACGAAAGAAAGCACAGAGCCCCAGATTTTATGTTGTCCTGGAGAGCTTGCAGAGCACTGGGGAAAGGCAGGCAGAGAATTCCCTGCTAGCACCTTCTCTGTGCCTGGGAAGCACAAGTGTTCACATTCCTTCGCAGAATTGCTTTTGTGCAGAAAACAGTAACACTTGTTCAGAACGAAAGAAAGCACAGAGCCCCAGATTTGCTGTTGTCCTGGAGAGCTTGCAGAGCACTGGGGAAAGGCAGGCAGAGAATTCCCTGCTAGCACCTTCTCTGTGCCTGGGAAGCACAAGTGTTCACATTGCTTGGCAGAATCGCTTTTGTGCAGAAAACAGTAACACTTGTTCAGAACGAAAGAAAGCACAGAGCCCCAGATTTGCTGTTGTCCTGGAGAGCTTGCAGAGCACTGGGGAAAGGCAGGCAGAGAATTCCCTGCTAGCACCTTCTCTGTGCCTGGGAAGCACAAGTGTTCACATTGCTTCGCAGAATCGCTTTTGTGCAGAAAACAGTAACACTTGTTCAGAACGAAAGAAAGCACAGAGCCCCAGATTTTATGTTGTCCTGGAGAGCTTGCAGAGCACTGGGGAAAGGCAGGCAGAGAATTCCCTGCTAGCACCTTCTCTGTGCCTGGGAAGCACAAGTGTTCACATTGCTTGGCAGAATCGCTTTTGTGCAGAAAACAGTAACACTTGTTCAGAACGAAAGAAAGCACAGAGCCCCAGATTTGCTGTTGGCCTGGAGAGCTTGCAGAGCACTGGGGAAAGGCAGGCAGAGAATTCCCTGCTAGCACCTTCTCTGTGCCTGGGAAGCACAAGTGTTCACATTGCTTCGCAGAATCGCTTTTGTGCAGAAAACAGTAACACTTGTTCAGAACGAAAGAAAGCACAGAGCCCCAGATTTTATGTTGTCCTGGAGAGCTTGCAGAGCACTGGGGAAAGGCAGGCAGAGAATTCCCTGCTAGCACCTTCTCTGTGCCTGGGAAGCACAAGTGTTCACATTGCTTCGCAGAATCGCTTTTGTGCAGAAAACAGTAACACTTGTTCAGAACGAAAGAAAGCACAGAGCCCCAGATTTGCTGTTGTCCTGGAGAGCTTGCAGAGCACTGGGGAAAGGCAGGCAGAGAATTCCCTGCTAGCACCTTCTCTGTGCCTGGGAAGCACAAGTGTTCACATTGCTTCCAGAATTGCTTTTGTGCAGAAAACAGTAACACTTGTTCAGAACGAAAGAAAGCACAGAGCCCCAGATTTTATGTTGTCCTGGAGAGCTTGCAGAGCACTGGGGAAAGGCAGGCAGAGAATTCCCTGCTAGCACCTTCTCTGTGCCTGGGAAGCACAAGTGTTCACATTGCTTCGCAGAATCGCTTTTGTGCAGAAAACAGTAACACTTGTTCAGAATGAAAGAAAGCACAGAGCCCCAGATTTTATGTTGTCCTGGAGAGCTTGCAGAGCACTGGGGAAAGGCAGGCAGAGAACTCCCTGCTAGCACCTTCTCTGTGCCTGGGAAGCACAAGTGTTCACATTGCTTCGCAGAATCGCTTTTGTGCAGAAAACAGTAACACTTGTTCAGAACGAAAGAAAGCACAGAGCCCCAGATTTTATGTTGTCCTGGAGAGCTTGCAGAGCACTGGGGAAAGGCAGGCAGAGAATTCCCTGCTAGCACCTTCTCTGTGCCTGGGAAGCACAAGTGTTCACATTCCTTCGCAGAATTGCTTTTGTGCAGAAAACAGTAACACTTGTTCAGAACGAAAGAAAGCACAGAGCCCCAGATTTGCTGTTGTCCTGGAGAGCTTGCAGAGCACTGGGGAAAGGCAGGCAGAGAATTCCCTGCTAGCACCTTCTCTGTGCCTGGGAAGCACAAGTGTTCACATTGCTTCGCAGAATCGCTTTTGTGCAGAAAACAGTAACACTTGTTCAGAACGAAAGAAAGCACAGAGCCCCAGATTTTATGTTGTCCTGGAGAGCTTGCAGAGCACTGGGGAAAGGCAGGCAGAGAATTCCCTGCTAGCACCTTCTCTGTGCCTGGGAAGCACAAGTGTTCACATTCCTTCGCAGAATTGCTTTTGTGCAGAAAACAGTAACACTTGTTCAGAACGAAAGAAAGCACAGAGCCCCAGATTTGCTGTTGTCCTGGAGAGCTTGCAGAGCACTGGGGAAAGGCAGGCAGAGAATTCCCTGCTAGCACCTTCTCTGTGCCTGGGAAGCACAAGTGTTCACATTGCTTGGCAGAATCGCTTTTGTGCAGAAAACAGTAACACTTGATCAGAACGAAAGAAAGCACAGAGCCCCAGATTTGCTGTTGTCCTGGAGAGCTTGCAGAGCACTGGGGAAAGGCAGGCAGAGAATTCCCTGCTAGCACCTTCTCTGTGCCTGGGAAGCACAAGTGTTCACATTGCTTCGCAGAATCGCTTTTGTGCAGAAAACAGTAACACTTGTTCAGAACGAAAGAAAGCACAGAGCCCCAGATTTTATGTTGTCCTGGAGAGCTTGCAGAGCACTGGGGAAAGGCAGGCAGAGAATTCCCTGCTAGCACCTTCTCTGTGCCTGGGAAGCACAAGTGTTCACATTGCTTCGCAGAATCGCTTTTGTGCAGAAAACAGTAACACTTGTTCAGAATGAAAGAAAGCACAGAGCCCCAGATTTGCTGTTGTCCTGGAGAGCTTGCAGAGCACTGGGGAAAGGCAGGCAGAGAATTCCCTGCTAGCACCTTCTCTGTGCCTGGGAAGCACAAGTGTTCACATTGCTTCCAGAATTGCTTTTGTGCAGAAAACACTAACACTTGTTCAGAACGAAAGAAAGCACAGAGCCCCAGATTTTATGTTGTCCTGGAGAGCTTGCAGAGCACTGGGGAAAGGCAGGCAGAGAATTCCCTGCTAGCACCTTCTCTGTGCCTGGGAAGCAGAAGTGTTCACATTGCTTGGCAGAATCGCTTTTGTGCAGAAAACAGTAACACTTGTTCAGAACGAAAGAAAGCACAGAGCCCCAGATTTGCTGTTGTCCTGGAGAGCTTGCAGAGCACTGGGGAAAGGCAGGCAGAGAATTCCCTGCTAGCACCTTCTCTGTGCCTGGGAAGCACAAGTGTTCACATTGCTTCGCAGAATCGCTTTTGTGCAGAAAACAGTAACACTTGTTCAGAACGAAAGAAAGCACAGAGCCCCAGATTTTATGTTGTCCTGGAGAGCTTGCAGAGCACTGGGGAAAGGCAGGCAGAGAATTCCCTGCTAGCACCTTCTCTGTGCCTGGGAAGCACAAGTGTTCACATTGCTTCGCAGAATCGCTTTTGTGCAGAAAACAGTAACACTTGTTCAGAACGAAAGAAAGCACAGAGCCCCAGATTTGCTGTTGTCCTGGAGAGCTTGCAGAGCACTGGGGAAAGGCAGGCAGAGAATTCCCTGCTAGCACCTTCTCTGTGCCTGGGAAGCACAAGTGTTCACATTCCTTCGCAGAATTGCTTTTGTGCAGAAAACAGTAACACTTGTTCAGAACGAAAGAAAGCACAGAGCCCCAGATTTGCTGTTGTCCTGGAGAGCTTGCAGAGCACTGGGGAAAGGCAGGCAGAGAATTCCCTGCTAGCACCTTCTCTGTGCCTGGGAAGCACAAGTGTTCACATTGCTTGGCAGAATCGCTTTTGTGCAGAAAACAGTAACACTTGTTCAGAACGAAAGAAAGCACAGAGCCCCAGATTTGCTGTTGTCCTGGAGAGCTTGCAGAGCACTGGGGAAAGGCAGGCAGAGAATTCCCTGCTAGCACCTTCTCTGTGCCTGGGAAGCACAAGTGTTCACATTGCTTCGCAGAATCGCTTTTGTGCAGAAAACAGTAACACTTGTTCAGAACGAAAGAAAGCACAGAGCCCCAGATTTTATGTTGTCCTGGAGAGCTTGCAGAGCACTGGGGAAAGGCAGGCAGAGAATTCCCTGCTAGCACCTTCTCTGTGCCTGGGAAGCACAAGTGTTCACATTGCTTGGCAGAATCGCTTTTGTGCAGAAAACAGTAACACTTGTTCAGAACGAAAGAAAGCACAGAGCCCCAGATTTGCTGTTGTCCTGGAGAGCTTGCAGAGCACTGGGGAAAGGCAGGCAGAGAATTCCCTGCTAGCACCTTCTCTGTGCCTGGGAAGCACAAGTGTTCACATTGCTTCGCAGAATCGCTTTTGTGCAGAAAACAGTAACACTTGTTCAGAACGAAAGAAAGCACAGAGCCCCAGATTTTATGTTGTCCTGGAGAGCTTGCAGAGCACTGGGGAAAGGCAGGCAGAGAATTCCCTGCTAGCACCTTCTCTGTGCCTGGGAAGCACAAGTGTTCACATTGCTTCGCAGAATCGCTTTTGTGCAGAAAACAGTAACACTTGTTCAGAACGAAAGAAAGCACAGAGCCCCAGATTTGCTGTTGTCCTGGAGAGCTTGCAGAGCACTGGGGAAAGGCAGGCAGAGAATTCCCTGCTAGCACCTTCTCTGTGCCTGGGAAGCACAAGTGTTCACATTCCTTCGCAGAATTGCTTTTGTGCAGAAAACAGTAACACTTGTTCAGAACGAAAGAAAGCACAGAGCCCCAGATTTGCTGTTGTCCTGGAGAGCTTGCAGAGCACTGGGGAAAGGCAGGCAGAGAATTCCCTGCTAGCACCTTCTCTGTGCCTGGGAAGCACAAGTGTTCACATTGCTTGGCAGAATCGCTTTTGTGCAGAAAACAGTAACACTTGTTCAGAACGAAAGAAAGCACAGAGCCCCAGATTTGCTGTTGTCCTGGAGAGCTTGCAGAGCACTGGGGAAAGGCAGGCAGAGAATTCCCTGCTAGCACCTTCTCTGTGCCTGGGAAGCACAAGTGTTCACATTGCTTCGCAGAATCGCTTTTGTGCAGAAAACAGTAACACTTGTTCAGAACGAAAGAAAGCACAGAGCCCCAGATTTTATGTTGTCCTGGAGAGCTTGCAGAGCACTGGGGAAAGGCAGGCAGAGAATTCCCTGCTAGCACCTTCTCTGTGCCTGGGAAGCACAAGTGTTCACATTGCTTCGCAGAATCGCTTTTGTGCAGAAAACAGTAACACTTGTTCAGAACGAAAGAAAGCACAGAGCCCCAGATTTGCTGTTGGCCTGGAGAGCTTGCAGAGCACTGGGGAAAGGCAGGCAGAGAATTCCCTGCTAGCACCTTCTCTGTGCCTGGGAAGCACAAGTGTTCACATTGCTTCGCAGAATCGCTTTTGTGCAGAAAACAGTAACACTTGTTCAGAACGAAAGAAAGCACAGAGCCCCAGATTTTATGTTGTCCTGGAGAGCTTGCAGAGCACTGGGGAAAGGCAGGCAGAGAATTCCCTGCTAGCACCTTCTCTGTGCCTGGGAAGCACAAGTGTTCACATTGCTTCGCAGAATCGCTTTTGTGCAGAAAACAGTAACACTTGTTCAGAACGAAAGAAAGCACAGAGCCCCAGATTTGCTGTTGTCCTGGAGAGCTTGCAGAGCACTGGGGAAAGGCAGGCAGAGAATTCCCTGCTAGCACCTTCTCTGTGCCTGGGAAGCACAAGTGTTCACATTGCTTCCAGAATTGCTTTTGTGCAGAAAACAGTAACACTTGTTCAGAACGAAAGAAAGCACAGAGCCCCAGATTTTATGTTGTCCTGGAGAGCTTGCAGAGCACTGGGGAAAGGCAGGCAGAGAATTCCCTGCTAGCACCTTCTCTGTGCCTGGGAAGCACAAGTGTTCACATTGCTTCGCAGAATCGCTTTTGTGCAGAAAACAGTAACACTTGTTCAGAATGAAAGAAAGCACAGAGCCCCAGATTTTATGTTGTCCTGGAGAGCTTGCAGAGCACTGGGGAAAGGCAGGCAGAGAAC
Organism: Strix uralensis; assembly: GCF_047716275.1. Taxonomy (NCBI): domain Eukaryota; kingdom Metazoa; phylum Chordata; class Aves; order Strigiformes; family Strigidae; genus Strix; species Strix uralensis. The sequence goes on from NW_027436920.1 coordinate 20,715, forward strand.
TCCCTGCTAGCACCTTCTCTGTGCCTGGGAAGCACAAGTGTTCACATTGCTTCGCAGAATCGCTTTTGTGCAGAAAACAGTAACACTTGTTCAGAACGAAAGAAAGCACAGAGCCCCAGATTTTATGTTGTCCTGGAGAGCTTGCAGAGCACTGGGGAAAGGCAGGCAGAGAATTCCCTGCTAGCACCTTCTCTGTGCCTGGGAAGCACAAGTGTTCACATTCCTTCGCAGAATTGCTTTTGTGCAGAAAACAGTAACACTTGTTCAGAACGAAAGAAAGCACAGAGCCCCAGATTTGCTGTTGTCCTGGAGAGCTTGCAGAGCACTGGGGAAAGGCAGGCAGAGAATTCCCTGCTAGCACCTTCTCTGTGCCTGGGAAGCACAAGTGTTCACATTGCTTCGCAGAATCGCTTTTGTGCAGAAAACAGTAACACTTGTTCAGAACGAAAGAAAGCACAGAGCCCCAGATTTTATGTTGTCCTGGAGAGCTTGCAGAGCACTGGGGAAAGGCAGGCAGAGAATTCCCTGCTAGCACCTTCTCTGTGCCTGGGAAGCACAAGTGTTCACATTCCTTCGCAGAATTGCTTTTGTGCAGAAAACAGTAACACTTGTTCAGAACGAAAGAAAGCACAGAGCCCCAGATTTGCTGTTGTCCTGGAGAGCTTGCAGAGCACTGGGGAAAGGCAGGCAGAGAATTCCCTGCTAGCACCTTCTCTGTGCCTGGGAAGCACAAGTGTTCACATTGCTTGGCAGAATCGCTTTTGTGCAGAAAACAGTAACACTTGTTCAGAACGAAAGAAAGCACAGAGCCCCAGATTTGCTGTTGTCCTGGAGAGCTTGCAGAGCACTGGGGAAAGGCAGGCAGAGAATTCCCTGCTAGCACCTTCTCTGTGCCTGGGAAGCACAAGTGTTCACATTGCTTCGCAGAATCGCTTTTGTGCAGAAAACAGTAACACTTGTTCAGAACGAAAGAAAGCACAGAGCCCCAGATTTTATGTTGTCCTGGAGAGCTTGCAGAGCACTGGGGAAAGGCAGGCAGAGAATTCCCTGCTAGCACCTTCTCTGTGCCTGGGAAGCACAAGTGTTCACATTGCTTCGCAGAATCGCTTTTGTGCAGAAAACAGTAACACTTGTTCAGAACGAAAGAAAGCACAGAGCCCCAGATTTGCTGTTGTCCTGGAGAGCTTGCAGAGCACTGGGGAAAGGCAGGCAGAGAATTCCCTGCTAGCACCTTCTCTGTGCCTGGGAAGCACAAGTGTTCACATTGCTTCCAGAATTGCTTTTGTGCAGAAAACACTAACACTTGTTCAGAACGAAAGAAAGCACAGAGCCCCAGATTTTATGTTGTCCTGGAGAGCTTGCAGAGCACTGGGGAAAGGCAGGCAGAGAATTCCCTGCTAGCACCTTCTCTGTGCCTGGGAAGCACAAGTGTTCACATTGCTTGGCAGAATCGCTTTTGTGCAGAAAACAGTAACACTTGTTCAGAACGAAAGAAAGCACAGAGCCCCAGATTTGCTGTTGTCCTGGAGAGCTTGCAGAGCACTGGGGAAAGGCAGGCAGAGAATTCCCTGCTAGCACCTTCTCTGTGCCTGGGAAGCACAAGTGTTCACATTGCTTCGCAGAATCGCTTTTGTGCAGAAAACAGTAACACTTGTTCAGAACGAAAGAAAGCACAGAGCCCCAGATTTTATGTTGTCCTGGAGAGCTTGCAGAGCACTGGGGAAAGGCAGGCAGAGAATTCCCTGCTAGCACCTTCTCTGTGCCTGGGAAGCACAAGTGTTCACATTGCTTCGCAGAATCGCTTTTGTGCAGAAAACAGTAACACTTGTTCAGAACGAAAGAAAGCACAGAGCCCCAGATTTTATGTTGTCCTGGAGAGCTTGCAGAGCACTGGGGAAAGGCAGGCAGAGAATTCCCTGCTAGCACCTTCTCTGTGCCTGGGAAGCACAAGTGTTCACATTCCTTCGCAGAATTGCTTTTGTGCAGAAAACAGTAACACTTGTTCAGAACGAAAGAAAGCACAGAGCCCCAGATTTGCTGTTGTCCTGGAGAGCTTGCAGAGCACTGGGGAAAGGCAGGCAGAGAATTCCCTGCTAGCACCTTCTCTGTGCCTGGGAAGCACAAGTGTTCACATTGCTTCGCAGAATCGCTTTTGTGCAGAAAACAGTAACACTTGTTCAGAACGAAAGAAAGCACAGAGCCCCAGATTTTATGTTGTCCTGGAGAGCTTGCAGAGCACTGGGGAAAGGCAGGCAGAGAATTCCCTGCTAGCACCTTCTCTGTGCCTGGGAAGCACAAGTGTTCACATTCCTTCGCAGAATTGCTTTTGTGCAGAAAACAGTAACACTTGTTCAGAACGAAAGAAAGCACAGAGCCCCAGATTTGCTGTTGTCCTGGAGAGCTTGCAGAGCACTGGGGAAAGGCAGGCAGAGAATTCCCTGCTAGCACCTTCTCTGTGCCTGGGAAGCACAAGTGTTCACATTGCTTGGCAGAATCGCTTTTGTGCAGAAAACAGTAACACTTGATCAGAACGAAAGAAAGCACAGAGCCCCAGATTTGCTGTTGTCCTGGAGAGCTTGCAGAGCACTGGGGAAAGGCAGGCAGAGAATTCCCTGCTAGCACCTTCTCTGTGCCTGGGAAGCACAAGTGTTCACATTGCTTCGCAGAATCGCTTTTGTGCAGAAAACAGTAACACTTGTTCAGAACGAAAGAAAGCACAGAGCCCCAGATTTTATGTTGTCCTGGAGAGCTTGCAGAGCACTGGGGAAAGGCAGGCAGAGAATTCCCTGCTAGCACCTTCTCTGTGCCTGGGAAGCACAAGTGTTCACATTGCTTCGCAGAATCGCTTTTGTGCAGAAAACAGTAACACTTGTTCAGAATGAAAGAAAGCACAGAGCCCCAGATTTGCTGTTGTCCTGGAGAGCTTGCAGAGCACTGGGGAAAGGCAGGCAGAGAATTCCCTGCTAGCACCTTCTCTGTGCCTGGGAAGCACAAGTGTTCACATTGCTTCCAGAATTGCTTTTGTGCAGAAAACACTAACACTTGTTCAGAACGAAAGAAAGCACAGAGCCCCAGATTTTATGTTGTCCTGGAGAGCTTGCAGAGCACTGGGGAAAGGCAGGCAGAGAATTCCCTGCTAGCACCTTCTCTGTGCCTGGGAAGCAGAAGTGTTCACATTGCTTGGCAGAATCGCTTTTGTGCAGAAAACAGTAACACTTGTTCAGAACGAAAGAAAGCACAGAGCCCCAGATTTGCTGTTGTCCTGGAGAGCTTGCAGAGCACTGGGGAAAGGCAGGCAGAGAATTCCCTGCTAGCACCTTCTCTGTGCCTGGGAAGCACAAGTGTTCACATTGCTTCGCAGAATCGCTTTTGTGCAGAAAACAGTAACACTTGTTCAGAACGAAAGAAAGCACAGAGCCCCAGATTTTATGTTGTCCTGGAGAGCTTGCAGAGCACTGGGGAAAGGCAGGCAGAGAATTCCCTGCTAGCACCTTCTCTGTGCCTGGGAAGCACAAGTGTTCACATTGCTTCGCAGAATCGCTTTTGTGCAGAAAACAGTAACACTTGTTCAGAACGAAAGAAAGCACAGAGCCCCAGATTTGCTGTTGTCCTGGAGAGCTTGCAGAGCACTGGGGAAAGGCAGGCAGAGAATTCCCTGCTAGCACCTTCTCTGTGCCTGGGAAGCACAAGTGTTCACATTCCTTCGCAGAATTGCTTTTGTGCAGAAAACAGTAACACTTGTTCAGAACGAAAGAAAGCACAGAGCCCCAGATTTGCTGTTGTCCTGGAGAGCTTGCAGAGCACTGGGGAAAGGCAGGCAGAGAATTCCCTGCTAGCACCTTCTCTGTGCCTGGGAAGCACAAGTGTTCACATTGCTTGGCAGAATCGCTTTTGTGCAGAAAACAGTAACACTTGTTCAGAACGAAAGAAAGCACAGAGCCCCAGATTTGCTGTTGTCCTGGAGAGCTTGCAGAGCACTGGGGAAAGGCAGGCAGAGAATTCCCTGCTAGCACCTTCTCTGTGCCTGGGAAGCACAAGTGTTCACATTGCTTCGCAGAATCGCTTTTGTGCAGAAAACAGTAACACTTGTTCAGAACGAAAGAAAGCACAGAGCCCCAGATTTTATGTTGTCCTGGAGAGCTTGCAGAGCACTGGGGAAAGGCAGGCAGAGAATTCCCTGCTAGCACCTTCTCTGTGCCTGGGAAGCACAAGTGTTCACATTGCTTGGCAGAATCGCTTTTGTGCAGAAAACAGTAACACTTGTTGCTAGCACCTTCTCTGTGCCTGGGAAGCACAAGTGTTCACATTGCTTCGCAGAATCGCTTTTGTGCAGAAAACAGTAACACTTGTTCAGAACGAAAGAAAGCACAGAGCCCCAGATTTTATGTTGTCCTGGAGAGCTTGCAGAGCACTGGGGAAAGGCAGGCAGAGAATTCCCTGCTAGCACCTTGTCTGTGCCTGTTCACATTGCTTCGCAGAATCGCTTTTGTGCAGAAAACAGTAACACTTGTTCAGAACGAAAGAAAGCACAGAGCCCCAGATTTTATGTTGTCCTGGAGAGCTTGCAGAGCACTGGGGAAAGGCAGGCAGAGAATTCCCTGCTAGCACCTTCTCTGTGCCTGGGAAGCACAAGTGTTCACATTGCTTCGCAGAATCGCTTTTGTGCAGAAAACAGTAACACTTGTTCAGAACGAAAGAAAGCACAGAGCCCCAGATTTGCTGTTGTCCTGGAGAGCTTGCAGAGCACTGGGGAAAGGCAGGCAGAGAATTCCCTGCTAGCACCTTCTCTGTGCCTGGGAAGCACAAGTGTTCACATTGCTTCGCAGAATCGCTTTTGTGCAGAAAACAGTAACACTTGTTCAGAACGAAAGAAAGCACAGAGCCCCAGATTTTATGTTGTCCTGGAGAGCTTGCAGAGCACTGGGGAAAGGCAGGCAGAGAATTCCCTGCTAGCACCTTCTCTGTGCCTGGGAAGCACAAGTGTTCACATTCCTTCGCAGAATTGCTTTTGTGCAGAAAACAGTAACACTTGTTCAGAACGAAAGAAAGCACAGAGCCCCAGATTTGCTGTTGTCCTGGAGAGCTTGCAGAGCACTGGGGAAAGGCAGGCAGAGAATTCCCTGCTAGCACCTTCTCTGTGCCTGGGAAGCACAAGTGTTCACATTGCTTCGCAGAATCGCTTTTGTGCAGAAAACAGTAACACTTGTTCAGAACGAAAGAAAGCACAGAGCCCCAGATTTTATGTTGTCCTGGACAGCTTGCAGAGCACTGGGGAAAGGCAGGCAGAGAATTCCCTGCTAGCACCTTCTCTGTGCCTGGGAAGCACAAGTGTTCACATTGCTTGGCAGAATCGCTTTTGTGCAGAAAACAGTAACACTTGTTCAGAATGAAAGAAAGCACAGAGCCCCAGATTTGCTGTTGTCCTGGAGAGCTTGCAGAGCACTGGGGAAAGGCAGGCAGAGAATTCCCTGCTAGCACCTTCTCTGTGCCTGGGAAGCACAAGTGTTCACATTGCTTCGCAGAATCGCTTTTGTGCAGAAAACAGTAACACTTGTTCAGAACGAAAGAAAGCACAGAGCCCCAGATTTGTTGTTGTCCTGGAGAGCTTGCAGAGCACTGGGGAAAGGCAGGCAGAGAATTCCCTGCTAGCACCTTCTCTGTGCCTGGGAAGCACAAGTGTTCACATTGCTTGGCAGAATCGCTTTTGTGCAGAAAACAGTAACACTTGTTCAGAACGAAAGAAAGCACAGAGCCCCAGATTTTATGTTGTCCTGGAGAGCTTGCAGAGCACTGGGGAAAGGCAGGCAGAGAATTCCCTGCTAGCACCTTCTCTGTGCCTGGGAAGCACAAGTGTTCACATTGCTTCGCAGAATCGCTTTTGTGCAGAAAACAGTAACACTTGTTCAGAACGAAAGAAAGCACAGAGCCCCAGATTTTATGTTGTCCTGGAGAGCTTGCAGAGCACTGGGGAAAGGCAGGCAGAGAATTCCCTGCTAGCACCTTGTCTGTGCCTGTTCACATTGCTTGGCAGAATCGCTTTTGTGCAGAAAACAGTAACACTTGTTCAGAACGAAAGAAAGCACAGAGCCCCAGATTTTATGTTGTCCTGGAGAGCTTGCAGAGCACTGGGGAAAGGCAGGCAGAGAATTCCCTGCTAGCACCTTCTCTGTGCCTGGGAAGCACAAGTGTTCACATTGCTTCGCAGAATCGCTTTTGTGCAGAAAACAGTAACACTTGTTCAGAACGAAAGAAAGCACAGAGCCCCAGATTTGCTGTTGTCCTGGAGAGCTTGCAGAGCACTGGGGAAAGGCAGGCAGAGAATTCCCTGCTAGCACCTTCTCTGTGCCTGGGAAGCACAAGTGTTCACATTGCTTCGCAGAATCGCTTTTGTGCAGAAAACAGTAACACTTGTTCAGAACGAAAGAAAGCACAGAGCCCCAGATTTTATGTTGTCCTGGAGAGCTTGCAGAGCACTGGGGAAAGGCAGGCAGAGAATTCCCTGCTAGCACCTTCTCTGTGCCTGGGAAGCACAAGTGTTCACATTCCTTCGCAGAATTGCTTTTGTGCAGAAAACAGTAACACTTGTTCAGAACGAAAGAAAGCACAGAGCCCCAGATTTGCTGTTGTCCTGGAGAGCTTGCAGAGCACTGGGGAAAGGCAGGCAGAGAATTCCCTGCTAGCACCTTCTCTGTGCCTGGGAAGCACAAGTGTTCACATTGCTTCGCAGAATCGCTTTTGTGCAGAAAACAGTAACACTTGTTCAGAACGAAAGAAAGCACAGAGCCCCAGATTTGCTGTTGGCCTGGAGAGCTTGCAGAGCACTGGGGAAAGGCAGGCAGAGAATTCCCTGCTAGCACCTTCTCTGTGCCTGGGAAGCACAAGTGTTCACATTGCTTCGCAGAATCGCTTTTGTGCAGAAAACAGTAACACTTGTTCAGAACGAAAGAAAGCACAGAGCCCCAGATTTTATGTTGTCCTGGAGAGCTTGCAGAGCACTGGGGAAAGGCAGGCAGAGAATTCCCTGCTAGCACCTTCTCTGTGCCTGGGAAGCACAAGTGTTCACATTGCTTCGCAGAATCGCTTTTGTGCAGAAAACAGTAACACTTGTTCAGAACGAAAGAAAGCACAGAGCCCCAGATTTTATGTTGTCCTGGAGAGCTTGCAGAGCACTGGGGAAAGGCAGGCAGAGAATTCCCTGCTAGCACCTTCTCTGTGCCTGGGAAGCACAAGTGTTCACATTGCTTCGCAGAATCGCTTTTGTGCAGAAAACAGTAACACTTGTTCAGAACGAAAGAAAGCACAGAGCCCCAGATTTTATGTTGTCCTGGAGAGCTTGCAGAGCACTGGGGAAAGGCAGGCAGAGAATTCCCTGCTAGCACCTTCTCTGTGCCTGTTCACATTGCTTGGCAGAATCGCTTTTGTGCAGAAAACAGTAACACTTGTTCAGAACGAAAGAAAGCACAGAGCCCCAGATTTTATGTTGTCCTGGACAGCTTGCAGAGCACTGGGGAAAGGCAGGCAGAGAATTCCCTGCTAGCACCTTCTCTGTGCCTGGGAAGCACAAGTGTTCACATTGCTTCGCAGAATCGCTTTTGTGCAGAAAACAGTAACACTTGTTCAGAACGAAAGAAAGCACAGAGCCCCAGATTTGCTGTTGTCCTGGAGAGCTTGCAGAGCACTGGGGAAAGGCAGGCAGAGAATTCCCTGCTAGCACCTTCTCTGTGCCTGTTCACATTGCTTCGCAGAATCGCTTTTGTGCAGAAAACAGTAACACTTGTTCAGAACGAAAGAAAGCACAGAGCCCCAGATTTTATGTTGTCCTGGAGAGCTTGCAGAGCACTGGGGAAAGGCAGGCAGAGAATTCCCTGCTAGCACCTTCTCTGTGCCTGGGAAGCACAAGTGTTCACATTGCTTCGCAGAATCGCTTTTGTGCAGAAAACAGTAACACTTGTTCAGAACGAAAGAAAGCACAGAGCCCCAGATTTGTTGTTGTCCTGGAGAGCTTGCAGAGCACTGGGGAAAGGCAGGCAGAGAATTCCCTGCTAGCACCTTCTCTGTGCCTGGGAAGCAGAAGTGTTCACATTGCTTCGCAGAATCGCTTTTGTGCAGAAAACAGTAACACTTGTTCAGAATGAAAGAAAGCACAGAGCCCCAGATTTTATGTTGTCCTGGAGAGCTTGCAGAGCACTGGGGAAAGGCAGGCAGAGAATTCCCTGCTAGCACCTTCTCTGTGCCTGGGAAGCACAAGTGTTCACATTGCTTCGCAGAATCGCTTTTGTGCAGAAAACAGTAACACTTGTTCAGAATGAAAGAAAGCACAGAGCCCCAGATTTTATGTTGTCCTGGAGAGCTTGCAGAGCACTGGGGAAAGGCAGGCAGAGAATTCCCTGCTAGCACCTTCTCTGTGCCTGGGAAGCACAAGTGTTCACATTGCTTCGCAGAATCGCTTTTGTGCAGAAAACAGTAACACTTGTTCAGAATGAAAGAAAGCACAGAGCCCCAGATTTTATGTTGTCCTGGAGAGCTTGCAGAGCACTGGGGAAAGGCAGGCAGAGAATTCCCTGCTAGCACCTTCTCTGTGCCTGGGAAGCACAAGTGTTCACATTGCTTCGCAGAATCGCTTTTGTGCAGAAAACAGTAACACTTGTTCAGAATGAAAGAAAGCACAGAGCCCCAGATTTTATGTTGTCCTGGAGAGCTTGCAGAGCACTGGGGAAAGGCAGGCAGAGAATTCCCTGCTAGCACCTTCTCTGTGCCTGGGAAGCACAAGTGTTCACATTGCTTCGCAGAATCGCTTTTGTGCAGAAAACAGTAACACTTGTTCAGAATGAAAGAAAGCACAGAGCCCCAGATTTTATGTTGTCCTGGAGAGCTTGCAGAGCACTGGGGAAAGGCAGGCAGAGAATTCCCTGCTAGCACCTTCTCTGTGCCTGGGAAGCACAAGTGTTCACATTGCTTCGCAGAATCGCTTTTGTGCAGAAAACAGTAACACTTGTTCAGAACGAAAGAAAGCACAGAGCCCCAGATTTTATGTTGTCCTGGAGAGCTTGCAGAGCACTGGGGAAAGGCAGGCAGAGAATTCCCTGCTAGCACCTTCTCTGTGCCTGTTCACATTGCTTCGCAGAATCGCTTTTGTGCAGAAAACAGTAACACTTGTTCAGAACGAAAGAAAGCACAGAGCCCCAGATTTTATGTTGTCCTGGAGAGCTTGCAGAGCACTGGGGAAAGGCAGGCAGAGAATTCCCTGCTAGCACCTTGTCTGTGCCTGTTCACATTGCTTCGCAGAATCGCTTTTGTGCAGAAAACAGTAACACTTGTTCAGAACGAAAGAAAGCACAGAGCCCCAGATTTTATGTTGTCCTGGAGAGCTTGCAGAGCACTGGGGAAAGGCAGGCAGAGAATTCCCTGCTAGCAACTTCTCTGTGCCTGGGAAGCACAAGTGTTCACATTGCTTCGCAGAATCGCTTTTGTGCAGAAAACAGTAACACTTGTTCAGAACGAAAGAAAGCACAGAGCCCCAGATTTGCTGTTGTCCTGGAGAGCTTGCAGAGCACTGGGGAAAGGCAGGCAGAGAATTCCCTGCTAGCACCTTCTCTGTGCCTGGGAAGCACAAGTGTTCACATTGCTTCGCAGAATCGCTTTTGTGCAGAAAACAGTAACACTTGTTCAGAACGAAAGAAAGCACAGAGCCCCAGATTTTATGTTGTCCTGGAGAGCTTGCAGAGCACTGGGGAAAGGCAGGCAGAGAATTCCCTGCTAGCACCTTCTCTGTGCCTGGGAAGCACAAGTGTTCACATTCCTTCGCAGAATTGCTTTTGTGCAGAAAACAGTAACACTTGTTCAGAACGAAAGAAAGCACAGAGCCCCAGATTTTATGTTGTCCTGGAGAGCTTGCAGAGCACTGGGGAAAGGCAGGCAGAGAATTCCCTGCTAGCACCTTCTCTGTGCCTGGGAAGCACAAGTGTTCACATTGCTTCGCAGAATCGCTTTTGTGCAGAAAACAGTAACACTTGTTCAGAACGAAAGAAAGCACAGAGCCCCAGATTTTATGTTGTCCTGGAGAGCTTGCAGAGCACTGGGGAAAGGCAGGCAGAGAATTCCCTGCTAGCACCTTCTCTGTGCCTGGGAAGCACAAGTGTTCACATTGCTTGGCAGAATCGCTTTTGTGCAGAAAACAGTAACACTTGTTCAGAACGAAAGAAAGCACAGAGCCCCAGATTTGCTGTTGTCCTGGAGAGCTTGCAGAGCACTGGGGAAAGGCAGGCAGAGAATTCCCTGCTAGCACCTTCTCTGTGCCTGGGAAGCACAAGTGTTCACATTGCTTCGCAGAATCGCTTTTGTGCAGAAAACAGTAACACTTGTTCAGAACGAAAGAAAGCACAGAGCCCCAGATTTTATGTTGTCCTGGAGAGCTTGCAGAGCACTGGGGAAAGGCAGGCAGAGAATTCCCTGCTAGCACCTTCTCTGTGCCTGGGAAGCACAAGTGTTCACATTGCTTCGCAGAATCGCTTTTGTGCAGAAAACAGTAACACTTGTTCAGAACGAAAGAAAGCACAGAGCCCCAGATTTTATGTTGTCCTGGAGAGCTTGCAGAGCACTGGGGAAAGGCAGGCAGAGAATTCCCTGCTAGCACCTTCTCTGTGCCTGGGAAGCACAAGTGTTCACATTGCTTCGCAGAATCGCTTTTGTGCAGAAAACAGTAACACTTGTTCAGAACGAAAGAAAGCACAGAGCCCCAGATTTTATGTTGTCCTGGAGAGCTTGCAGAGCACTGGGGAAAGGCAGGCAGAGAATTCCCTGCTAGCACCTTCTCTGTGCCTGTTCACATTGCTTCGCAGAATCGCTTTTGTGCAGAAAACAGTAACACTTGTTCAGAACGAAAGAAAGCACAGAGCCCCAGATTTTATGTTGTCCTGGAGAGCTTGCAGAGCACTGGGGAAAGGCAGGCAGAGAATTCCCTGCTAGCACCTTCTCTGTGCCTGGGAAGCACAAGTGTTCACATTGCTTCGCAGAATCGCTTTTGTGCAGAAAACAGTAACACTTGTTCAGAACGAAAGAAAGCACAGAGCCCCAGATTTGCTGTTGGCCTGGAGAGCTTGCAGAGCACTGGGGAAAGGCAGGCAGAGAATTCCCTGCTAGCACCTTCTCTGTGCCTGGGAAGCAGAAGTGTTCACATTGCTTCGCAGAATCGCTTTTGTGCAGAAAACAGTAACACTTGTTCAGAACGAAAGAAAGCACAGAGCCCCAGATTTTATGTTGTCCTGGAGAGCTTGCAGAGCACTGGGGAAAGGCAGGCAGAAAATTCCCTGCTAGCACCTTCTCTGTGCCTGGGAAGCACAAGTGTTCACATTGCTTCGCAGAATCGCTTTTGTGCAGAAAACAGTAACACTTGTTCAGAACGAAAGAAAGCACAGAGCCCCAGATTTTATGTTGTCCTGGAGAGCTTGCAGAGCACTGGGGAAAGGCAGGCAGAGAATTCCCTGCTAGCACCTTCTCTGTGCCTGGGAAGCACAAGTGTTCACATTGCTTCGCAGAATCGCTTTTGTGCAGAAAACAGTAACACTTGTTCAGAACGAAAGAAAGCACAGAGCCCCAGATTTTATGTTGTCCTGGAGAGCTTGCAGAGCACTGGGGAAAGGCAGGCAGAGAATTCCCTGCTAGCACCTTCTCTGTGCCTGGGAAGCAGAAGTGTTCACATTGCTTCGCAGAATCGCTTTTGTGCAGAAAACAGTAACACTTGTTCAGAACGAAAGAAAGCACAGAGCCCCAGATTTGCTGTTGGCCTGGAGAGCTTGCAGAGCACTGGGGAAAGGCAGGCAGAGAATTCCCTGCTAGCACCTTCTCTGTGCCTGGGAAGCACAAGTGTTCACATTGCTTCGCAGAATCGCTTTTGTGCAGAAAACAGTAACACTTGTTCAGAACGAAAGAAAGCACAGAGCCCCAGATTTGCTGTTGGCCTGGAGAGCTTGCAGAGCACTGGGGAAAGGCAGGCAGAGGATTCCCTGCTAGCACCTTCTCTGTGCCTGGGAAGCACAAGTGTTCACATTGCTTCGCAGAATCGCTTTTGTGCAGAAAACAGTAACACTTGTTCAGAACGAAAGAAAGCACAGAGCCCCAGATTTTATGTTGTCCTGGAGAGCTTGCAGAGCACTGGGGAAAGGCAGGCAGAGAATTCCCTGCTAGCACCTTCTCTGTGCCTGGGAAGCACAAGTGTTCACATTGCTTCGCAGAATCGCTTTTGTGCAGAAAACAGTAACACTTGTTCAGAACGAAAGAAAGCACAGAGCCCCAGATTTTATGTTGTCCTGGAGAGCTTGCAGAGCACTGGGGAAAGGCAGGCAGAGAATTCCCTGCTAGCACCTTCTCTGTGCCTGTTCACATTGCTTCGCAGAATCGCTTTTGTGCAGAAAACAGTAACACTTGTTCAGAATGAAAGAAAGCACAGAGCCCCAGATTTTATGTTGTCCTGGAGAGCTTGCAGAGCACTGGGGAAAGGCAGGCAGAGAATTCCCTGCTAGCACCTTCTCTGTGCCTGGGAAGCACAAGTGTTCACATTGCTTCGCAGAATCGCTTTTGTGCAGAAAACAGTAACACTTGTTCAGAACGAAAGAAAGCACAGAGCCCCAGATTTGCTGTTGTCCTGGAGAGCTTGCAGAGCACTGGGGAAAGGCAGGCAGAGAATTCCCTGCTAGCACCTTCTCTGTGCCTGGGAAGCAGAAGTGTTCACATTGCTTCGCAGAATCGCTTTTGTGCAGAAAACAGTAACACTTGTTCAGAACGAAAGAAAGCACAGAGCCCCAGATTTTATGTTGTCCTGGAGAGCTTGCAGAGCACTGGGGAAAGGCAGGCAGAGAATTCCCTGCTAGCACCTTCTCTGTGCCTGGGAAGCACAAGTGTTCACATTGCTTCGCAGAATCGCTTTTGTGCAGAAAACAGTAACACTTGTTCAGAATGAAAGAAAGCACAGAGCCCCAGATTTTATGTTGTCCTGGAGAGCTTGCAGAGCACTGGGGAAAGGCAGGCAGAGAATTCCCTCCTAGCACCTTCTCTGTGCCTGGGAAGCACAAGTGTTCACATTGCTTCGCAGAATCGCTTTTGTGCAGAAAACAGTAACACTTGTTCAGAATGAAAGAAAGCACAGAGCCCCAGATTTTATGTTGTCCTGGAGAGCTTGCAGAGCACTGGGGAAAGGCAGGCAGAGAATTCCCTGCTAGCACCTTCTCTGTGCCTGTTCACATTGCTTGGCAGAATCGCTTTTGTGCAGAAAACAGTAACACTTGTTCAGAACGAAAGAAAGCACAGAGCCCCAGATTTTATGTTGTCCTGGACAGCTTGCAGAGCACTGGGGAAAGGCAGGCAGAGAATTCCCTGCTAGCACCTTCTCTGTGCCTGGGAAGCACAAGTGTTCACATTGCTTCGCAGAATCGCTTTTGTGCAGAAAACAGTAACACTTGTTCAGAACGAAAGAAAGCACAGAGCCCCAGATTTTATGTTGTCCTGGAGAGCTTGCAGAGCACTGGGGAAAGGCAGGCAGAGAATTCCCTGCTAGCACCTTGTCTGTGCCTGTTCACATTGCTTCGCAGAATCGCTTTTGTGCAGAAAACAGTAACACTTGTTCAGAACGAAAGAAAGCACAGAGCCCCAGATTTTATGTTGTCCTGGAGAGCTTGCAGAGCACTGGGGAAAGGCAGGCAGAGAATTCCCTGCTAGCAACTTCTCTGTGCCTGGGAAGCACAAGTGTTCACATTGCTTCGCAGAATCGCTTTTGTGCAGAAAACAGTAACACTTGTTCAGAACGAAAGAAAGCACAGAGCCCCAGATTTGCTGTTGTCCTGGAGAGCTTGCAGAGCACTGGGGAAAGGCAGGCAGAGAATTCCCTGCTAGCACCTTCTCTGTGCCTGGGAAGCACAAGTGTTCACATTGCTTCGCAGAATCGCTTTTGTGCAGAAAACAGTAACACTTGTTCAGAACGAAAGAAAGCACAGAGCCCCAGATTTTATGTTGTCCTGGAGAGCTTGCAGAGCACTGGGGAAAGGCAGGCAGAGAATTCCCTGCTAGCACCTTCTCTGTGCCTGGGAAGCACAAGTGTTCACATTCCTTCGCAGAATTGCTTTTGTGCAGAAAACAGTAACACTTGTTCAGAACGAAAGAAAGCACAGAGCCCCAGATTTGCTGTTGTCCTGGAGAGCTTGCAGAGCACTGGGGAAAGGCAGGCAGAGAATTCCCTGCTAGCACCTTCTCTGTGCCTGGGAAGCACAAGTGTTCACATTGCTTGGCAGAATCGCTTTTGTGCAGAAAACAGTAACACTTGTTCAGAACGAAAGAAAGCACAGAGCCCCAGATTTTATGTTGTCCTGGACAGCTTGCAGAGCACTGGGGAAAGGCAGGCAGAGAATTCCCTGCTAGCACCTTCTCTGTGCCTGGGAAGCACAAGTGTTCACATTGCTTCGCAGAATCGCTTTTGTGCAGAAAACAGTAACACTTGTTCAGAACGAAAGAAAGCACAGAGCCCCAGATTTGCTGTTGGCCTGGAGAGCTTGCAGAGCACTGGGGAAAGGCAGGCAGAGAATTCCCTGCTAGCACCTTCTCTGTGCCTGGGAAGCACAAGTGTTCACATTGCTTCGCAGAATCGCTTTTGTGCAGAAAACAGTAACACTTGTTCAGAACGAAAGAAAGCACAGAGCCCCAGATTTTATGTTGTCCTGGAGAGCTTGCAGAGCACTGGGGAAAGGCAGGCAGAGAATTCCCTGCTAGCACCTTCTCTGTGCCTGTTCACATTGCTTCGCAGAATCGCTTTTGTGCAGAAAACAGTAACACTTGTTCAGAATGAAAGAAAGCACAGAGCCCCAGATTTTATGTTGTCCTGGAGAGCTTGCAGAGCACTGGGGAAAGGCAGGCAGAGAATTCCCTGCTAGCACCTTCTCTGTGCCTGGGAAGCACAAGTGTTCACATTGCTTCGCAGAATCGCTTTTGTGCAGAAAACAGTAACACTTGTTCAGAACGAAAGAAAGCACAGAGCCCCAGATTTTATGTTGTCCTGGAGAGCTTGCAGAGCACTGGGGAAAGGCAGGCAGAGAATTCCCTGCTAGCACCTTCTCTGTGCCTGGGAAGCACAAGTGTTCACATTGCTTCGCAGAATCGCTTTTGTGCAGAAAACAGTAACACTTGTTCAGAATGAAAGAAAGCACAGAGCCCCAGATTTTATGTTGTCCTGGAGAGCTTGCAGAGCACTGGGGAAAGGCAGGCAGAGAATTCCCTCCTAGCACCTTCTCTGTGCCTGGGAAGCACAAGTGTTCACATTGCTTCGCAGAATCGCTTTTGTGCAGAAAACAGTAACACTTGTTCAGAACGAAAGAAAGCACAGAGCCCCAGATTTTATGTTGTCCTGGAGAGCTTGCAGAGCACTGGGGAAAGGCAGGCAGAGAATTCCCTGCTAGCACCTTGTCTGTGCCTGTTCACATTGCTTCGCAGAATCGCTTTTGTGCAGAAAACAGTAACACTTGTTCAGAACGAAAGAAAGCACAGAGCCCCAGATTTTATGTTGTCCTGGAGAGCTTGCAGAGCACTGGGGAAAGGCAGGCAGAGAATTCCCTGCTAGCAACTTCTCTGTGCCTGGGAAGCACAAGTGTTCACATTGCTTCGCAGAATCGCTTTTGTGCAGAAAACAGTAACACTTGTTCAGAACGAAAGAAAGCACAGAGCCCCAGATTTGCTGTTGTCCTGGAGAGCTTGCAGAGCACTGGGGAAAGGCAGGCAGAGAATTCCCTGCTAGCACCTTCTCTGTGCCTGGGAAGCACAAGTGTTCACATTGCTTCGCAGAATCGCTTTTGTGCAGAAAACAGTAACACTTGTTCAGAACGAAAGAAAGCACAGAGCCCCAGATTTTATGTTGTCCTGGAGAGCTTGCAGAGCACTGGGGAAAGGCAGGCAGAGAATTCCCTGCTAGCACCTTGTCTGTGCCTGGGAAGCACAAGTGTTCACATTCCTTCGCAGAATTGCTTTTGTGCAGAAAACAGTAACACTTGTTCAGAACGAAAGAAAGCACAGAGCCCCAGATTTGCTGTTGTCCTGGAGAGCTTGCAGAGCACTGGGGAAAGGCAGGCAGAGAATTCCCTGCTAGCACCTTCTCTGTGCCTGGGAAGCACAAGTGTTCACATTGCTTCGCAGAATCGCTTTTGTGCAGAAAACAGTAACACTTGTTCAGAACGAAAGAAAGCACAGAGCCCCAGATTTTATGTTGTCCTGGACAGCTTGCAGAGCACTGGGGAAAGGCAGGCAGAGAATTCCCTGCTAGCACCTTCTCTGTGCCTGGGAAGCACAAGTGTTCACATTGCTTCGCAGAATCGCTTTTGTGCAGAAAACAGTAACACTTGTTCAGAACGAAAGAAAGCACAGAGCCCCAGATTTGCTGTTGTCCTGGAGAGCTTGCAGAGCACTGGGGAAAGGCAGGCAGAGAATTCCCTGCTAGCACCTTCTCTGTGCCTGGGAAGCACAAGTGTTCACATTGCTTGGCAGAATCGCTTTTGTGCAGAAAACAGTAACACTTGTTCAGAACGAAAGAAAGCACAGAGCCCCAGATTTTATGTTGTCCTGGAGAGCTTGCAGAGCACTGGGGAAAGGCAGGCAGAGAATTCCCTGCTAGCACCTTCTCTGTGCCTGGGAAGCACAAGTGTTCACATTGCTTCGCAGAATCGCTTTTGTGCAGAAAACAGTAACACTTGTTCAGAACGAAAGAAAGCACAGAGCCCCAGATTTTATGTTGTCCTGGAGAGCTTGCAGAGCACTGGGGAAAGGCAGGCAGAGAATTCCCTGCTAGCACCTTGTCTGTGCCTGTTCACATTGCTTCGCAGAATCGCTTTTGTGCAGAAAACAGTAACACTTGTTCAGAACGAAAGAAAGCACAGAGCCCCAGATTTTATGTTGTCCTGGAGAGCTTGCAGAGCACTGGGGAAAGGCAGGCAGAGAATTCCCTGCTAGCAACTTCTCTGTGCCTGGGAAGCACAAGTGTTCACATTGCTTCGCAGAATCGCTTTTGTGCAGAAAACAGTAACACTTGTTCAGAACGAAAGAAAGCACAGAGCCCCAGATTTGCTGTTGTCCTGGAGAGCTTGCAGAGCACTGGGGAAAGGCAGGCAGAGAATTCCCTGCTAGCACCTTCTCTGTGCCTGGGAAGCACAAGTGTTCACATTGCTTCGCAGAATCGCTTTTGTGCAGAAAACAGTAACACTTGTTCAGAACGAAAGAAAGCACAGAGCCCCAGATTTTATGTTGTCCTGGAGAGCTTGCAGAGCACTGGGGAAAGGCAGGCAGAGAATTCCCTGCTAGCACCTTCTCTGTGCCTGGGAAGCACAAGTGTTCACATTCCTTCGCAGAATTGCTTTTGTGCAGAAAACAGTAACACTTGTTCAGAACGAAAGAAAGCACAGAGCCCCAGATTTGCTGTTGTCCTGGAGAGCTTGCAGAGCACTGGGGAAAGGCAGGCAGAGAATTCCCTGCTAGCACCTTCTCTGTGCCTGGGAAGCACAAGTGTTCACATTGCTTCGCAGAATCGCTTTTGTGCAGAAAACAGTAACACTTGTTCAGAACGAAAGAAAGCACAGAGCCCCAGATTTGCTGTTGGCCTGGAGAGCTTGCAGAGCACTGGGGAAAGGCAGGCAGAGGATTCCCTGCTAGCACCTTCTCTGTGCCTGGGAAGCACAAGTGTTCACATTGCTTCGCAGAATCGCTTTTGTGCAGAAAACAGTAACACTTGTTCAGAACGAAAGAAAGCACAGAGCCCCAGATTTTATGTTGTCCTGGAGAGCTTGCAGAGCACTGGGGAAAGGCAGGCAGAGAATTCCCTGCTAGCACCTTCTCTGTGCCTGGGAAGCACAAGTGTTCACATTGCTTCGCAGAATCGCTTTTGTGCAGAAAACAGTAACACTTGTTCAGAACGAAAGAAAGCACAGAGCCCCAGATTTTATGTTGTCCTGGAGAGCTTGCAGAGCACTGGGGAAAGGCAGGCAGAGAATTCCCTGCTAGCACCTTCTCTGTGCCTGTTCACATTGCTTCGCAGAATCGCTTTTGTGCAGAAAACAGTAACACTTGTTCAGAATGAAAGAAAGCACAGAGCCCCAGATTTTATGTTGTCCTGGAGAGCTTGCAGAGCACTGGGGAAAGGCAGGCAGAGAATTCCCTGCTAGCACCTTCTCTGTGCCTGGGAAGCACAAGTGTTCACATTGCTTCGCAGAATCGCTTTTGTGCAGAAAACAGTAACACTTGTTCAGAACGAAAGAAAGCACAGAGCCCCAGATTTGCTGTTGTCCTGGAGAGCTTGCAGAGCACTGGGGAAAGGCAGGCAGAGAATTCCCTGCTAGCACCTTCTCTGTGCCTGGGAAGCAGAAGTGTTCACATTGCTTCGCAGAATCGCTTTTGTGCAGAAAACAGTAACACTTGTTCAGAACGAAAGAAAGCACAGAGCCCCAGATTTTATGTTGTCCTGGAGAGCTTGCAGAGCACTGGGGAAAGGCAGGCAGAGAATTCCCTGCTAGCACCTTCTCTGTGCCTGGGAAGCACAAGTGTTCACATTGCTTCGCAGAATCGCTTTTGTGCAGAAAACAGTAACACTTGTTCAGAATGAAAGAAAGCACAGAGCCCCAGATTTTATGTTGTCCTGGAGAGCTTGCAGAGCACTGGGGAAAGGCAGGCAGAGAATTCCCTCCTAGCACCTTCTCTGTGCCTGGGAAGCACAAGTGTTCACATTGCTTCGCAGAATCGCTTTTGTGCAGAAAACAGTAACACTTGTTCAGAATGAAAGAAAGCACAGAGCCCCAGATTTTATGTTGTCCTGGAGAGCTTGCAGAGCACTGGGGAAAGGCAGGCAGAGAATTCCCTGCTAGCACCTTCTCTGTGCCTGTTCACATTGCTTGGCAGAATCGCTTTTGTGCAGAAAACAGTAACACTTGTTCAGAACGAAAGAAAGCACAGAGCCCCAGATTTTATGTTGTCCTGGACAGCTTGCAGAGCACTGGGGAAAGGCAGGCAGAGAATTCCCTGCTAGCACCTTCTCTGTGCCTGGGAAGCACAAGTGTTCACATTGCTTCGCAGAATCGCTTTTGTGCAGAAAACAGTAACACTTGTTCAGAACGAAAGAAAGCACAGAGCCCCAGATTTTATGTTGTCCTGGAGAGCTTGCAGAGCACTGGGGAAAGGCAGGCAGAGAATTCCCTGCTAGCACCTTGTCTGTGCCTGTTCACATTGCTTCGCAGAATCGCTTTTGTGCAGAAAACAGTAACACTTGTTCAGAACGAAAGAAAGCACAGAGCCCCAGATTTTATGTTGTCCTGGAGAGCTTGCAGAGCACTGGGGAAAGGCAGGCAGAGAATTCCCTGCTAGCAACTTCTCTGTGCCTGGGAAGCACAAGTGTTCACATTGCTTCGCAGAATCGCTTTTGTGCAGAAAACAGTAACACTTGTTCAGAACGAAAGAAAGCACAGAGCCCCAGATTTGCTGTTGTCCTGGAGAGCTTGCAGAGCACTGGGGAAAGGCAGGCAGAGAATTCCCTGCTAGCACCTTCTCTGTGCCTGGGAAGCACAAGTGTTCACATTGCTTCGCAGAATCGCTTTTGTGCAGAAAACAGTAACACTTGTTCAGAACGAAAGAAAGCACAGAGCCCCAGATTTTATGTTGTCCTGGAGAGCTTGCAGAGCACTGGGGAAAGGCAGGCAGAGAATTCCCTGCTAGCACCTTCTCTGTGCCTGGGAAGCACAAGTGTTCACATTCCTTCGCAGAATTGCTTTTGTGCAGAAAACAGTAACACTTGTTCAGAACGAAAGAAAGCACAGAGCCCCAGATTTGCTGTTGTCCTGGAGAGCTTGCAGAGCACTGGGGAAAGGCAGGCAGAGAATTCCCTGCTAGCACCTTCTCTGTGCCTGGGAAGCACAAGTGTTCACATTGCTTGGCAGAATCGCTTTTGTGCAGAAAACAGTAACACTTGTTCAGAACGAAAGAAAGCACAGAGCCCCAGATTTTATGTTGTCCTGGACAGCTTGCAGAGCACTGGGGAAAGGCAGGCAGAGAATTCCCTGCTAGCACCTTCTCTGTGCCTGGGAAGCACAAGTGTTCACATTGCTTCGCAGAATCGCTTTTGTGCAGAAAACAGTAACACTTGTTCAGAACGAAAGAAAGCACAGAGCCCCAGATTTGCTGTTGGCCTGGAGAGCTTGCAGAGCACTGGGGAAAGGCAGGCAGAGAATTCCCTGCTAGCACCTTCTCTGTGCCTGGGAAGCACAAGTGTTCACATTGCTTCGCAGAATCGCTTTTGTGCAGAAAACAGTAACACTTGTTCAGAACGAAAGAAAGCACAGAGCCCCAGATTTTATGTTGTCCTGGAGAGCTTGCAGAGCACTGGGGAAAGGCAGGCAGAGAATTCCCTGCTAGCACCTTCTCTGTGCCTGTTCACATTGCTTCGCAGAATCGCTTTTGTGCAGAAAACAGTAACACTTGTTCAGAATGAAAGAAAGCACAGAGCCCCAGATTTTATGTTGTCCTGGAGAGCTTGCAGAGCACTGGGGAAAGGCAGGCAGAGAATTCCCTGCTAGCACCTTCTCTGTGCCTGGGAAGCACAAGTGTTCACATTGCTTCGCAGAATCGCTTTTGTGCAGAAAACAGTAACACTTGTTCAGAACGAAAGAAAGCACAGAGCCCCAGATTTTATGTTGTCCTGGAGAGCTTGCAGAGCACTGGGGAAAGGCAGGCAGAGAATTCCCTGCTAGCACCTTCTCTGTGCCTGGGAAGCACAAGTGTTCACATTGCTTCGCAGAATCGCTTTTGTGCAGAAAACAGTAACACTTGTTCAGAATGAAAGAAAGCACAGAGCCCCAGATTTTATGTTGTCCTGGAGAGCTTGCAGAGCACTGGGGAAAGGCAGGCAGAGAATTCCCTCCTAGCACCTTCTCTGTGCCTGGGAAGCACAAGTGTTCACATTGCTTCGCAGAATCGCTTTTGTGCAGAAAACAGTAACACTTGTTCAGAACGAAAGAAAGCACAGAGCCCCAGATTTTATGTTGTCCTGGAGAGCTTGCAGAGCACTGGGGAAAGGCAGGCAGAGAATTCCCTGCTAGCACCTTGTCTGTGCCTGTTCACATTGCTTCGCAGAATCGCTTTTGTGCAGAAAACAGTAACACTTGTTCAGAACGAAAGAAAGCACAGAGCCCCAGATTTTATGTTGTCCTGGAGAGCTTGCAGAGCACTGGGGAAAGGCAGGCAGAGAATTCCCTGCTAGCAACTTCTCTGTGCCTGGGAAGCACAAGTGTTCACATTGCTTCGCAGAATCGCTTTTGTGCAGAAAACAGTAACACTTGTTCAGAACGAAAGAAAGCACAGAGCCCCAGATTTGCTGTTGTCCTGGAGAGCTTGCAGAGCACTGGGGAAAGGCAGGCAGAGAATTCCCTGCTAGCACCTTCTCTGTGCCTGGGAAGCACAAGTGTTCACATTGCTTCGCAGAATCGCTTTTGTGCAGAAAACAGTAACACTTGTTCAGAACGAAAGAAAGCACAGAGCCCCAGATTTTATGTTGTCCTGGAGAGCTTGCAGAGCACTGGGGAAAGGCAGGCAGAGAATTCCCTGCTAGCACCTTGTCTGTGCCTGGGAAGCACAAGTGTTCACATTCCTTCGCAGAATTGCTTTTGTGCAGAAAACAGTAACACTTGTTCAGAACGAAAGAAAGCACAGAGCCCCAGATTTGCTGTTGTCCTGGAGAGCTTGCAGAGCACTGGGGAAAGGCAGGCAGAGAATTCCCTGCTAGCACCTTCTCTGTGCCTGGGAAGCACAAGTGTTCACATTGCTTCGCAGAATCGCTTTTGTGCAGAAAACAGTAACACTTGTTCAGAACGAAAGAAAGCACAGAGCCCCAGATTTTATGTTGTCCTGGACAGCTTGCAGAGCACTGGGGAAAGGCAGGCAGAGAATTCCCTGCTAGCACCTTCTCTGTGCCTGGGAAGCACAAGTGTTCACATTGCTTCGCAGAATCGCTTTTGTGCAGAAAACAGTAACACTTGTTCAGAACGAAAGAAAGCACAGAGCCCCAGATTTGCTGTTGTCCTGGAGAGCTTGCAGAGCACTGGGGAAAGGCAGGCAGAGAATTCCCTGCTAGCACCTTCTCTGTGCCTGGGAAGCACAAGTGTTCACATTGCTTGGCAGAATCGCTTTTGTGCAGAAAACAGTAACACTTGTTCAGAACGAAAGAAAGCACAGAGCCCCAGATTTTATGTTGTCCTGGAGAGCTTGCAGAGCACTGGGGAAAGGCAGGCAGAGAATTCCCTGCTAGCACCTTCTCTGTGCCTGGGAAGCACAAGTGTTCACATTGCTTCGCAGAATCGCTTTTGTGCAGAAAACAGTAACACTTGTTCAGAACGAAAGAAAGCACAGAGCCCCAGATTTTATGTTGTCCTGGAGAGCTTGCAGAGCACTGGGGAAAGGCAGGCAGAGAATTCCCTGCTAGCACCTTGTCTGTGCCTGTTCACATTGCTTCGCAGAATCGCTTTTGTGCAGAAAACAGTAACACTTGTTCAGAACGAAAGAAAGCACAGAGCCCCAGATTTTATGTTGTCCTGGAGAGCTTGCAGAGCACTGGGGAAAGGCAGGCAGAGAATTCCCTGCTAGCAACTTCTCTGTGCCTGGGAAGCACAAGTGTTCACATTGCTTCGCAGAATCGCTTTTGTGCAGAAAACAGTAACACTTGTTCAGAACGAAAGAAAGCACAGAGCCCCAGATTTGCTGTTGTCCTGGAGAGCTTGCAGAGCACTGGGGAAAGGCAGGCAGAGAATTCCCTGCTAGCACCTTCTCTGTGCCTGGGAAGCACAAGTGTTCACATTGCTTCGCAGAATCGCTTTTGTGCAGAAAACAGTAACACTTGTTCAGAACGAAAGAAAGCACAGAGCCCCAGATTTTATGTTGTCCTGGAGAGCTTGCAGAGCACTGGGGAAAGGCAGGCAGAGAATTCCCTGCTAGCACCTTCTCTGTGCCTGGGAAGCACAAGTGTTCACATTCCTTCGCAGAATTGCTTTTGTGCAGAAAACAGTAACACTTGTTCAGAACGAAAGAAAGCACAGAGCCCCAGATTTGCTGTTGTCCTGGAGAGCTTGCAGAGCACTGGGGAAAGGCAGGCAGAGAATTCCCTGCTAGCACCTTCTCTGTGCCTGGGAAGCACAAGTGTTCACATTGCTTCGCAGAATCGCTTTTGTGCAGAAAACAGTAACACTTGTTCAGAACGAAAGAAAGCACAGAGCCCCAGATTTTATGTTGTCCTGGAGAGCTTGCAGAGCACTGGGGAAAGGCAGGCAGAGAATTCCCTGCTAGCACCTTCTCTGTGCCTGGGAAGCAGAAGTGTTCACATTGCTTCGCAGAATCGCTTTTGTGCAGAAAACAGTAACACTTGTTCAGAACGAAAGAAAGCACAGAGCCCCAGATTTGCTGTTGTCCTGGAGAGCTTGCAGAGCACTGGGGAAAGGCAGGCAGAGAATTCCCTGCTAGCACCTTCTCTGTGCCTGGGAAGCACAAGTGTTCACATTGCTTCGCAGAATCGCTTTTGTGCAGAAAACAGTAACACTTGTTCAGAACGAAAGAAAGCACAGAGCCCCAGATTTGCTGTTGTCCTGGAGAGCTTGCAGAGCACTGGGGAAAGGCAGGCAGAGAATTCCCTGCTAGCACCTTCTCTGTGCCTGGGAAGCACAAGTGTTCACATTGCTTCGCAGAATCGCTTTTGTGCAGAAAACAGTAACACTTGTTCAGAACGAAAGAAAGCACAGAGCCCCAGATTTTATGTTGTCCTGGAGAGCTTGCAGAGCACTGGGGAAAGGCAGGCAGAGAATTCCCTGCTAGCACCTTCTCTGTGCCTGTTCACATTGCTTGGCAGAATCGCTTTTGTGCAGAAAACAGTAACACTTGTTCAGAACGAAAGAAAGCACAGAGCCCCAGATTTTATGTTGTCCTGGAGAGCTTGCAGAGCACTGGGGAAAGGCAGGCAGAGAATTCCCTGCTAGCACCTTCTCTGTGCCTGGGAAGCACAAGTGTTCACATTGCTTCGCAGAATCGCTTTTGTGCAGAAAACAG
Source organism: Strix uralensis (assembly GCF_047716275.1). Taxonomy (NCBI): domain Eukaryota; kingdom Metazoa; phylum Chordata; class Aves; order Strigiformes; family Strigidae; genus Strix; species Strix uralensis. Next base: position 44,805 of record NW_027436920.1, read on the forward strand.
TAACACTTGTTCAGAACGAAAGAAAGCACAGAGCCCCAGATTTGCTGTTGTCCTGGAGAGCTTGCAGAGCACTGGGGAAAGGCAGGCAGAGAATTCCCTGCTAGCACCTTCTCTGTGCCTGGGAAGCAGAAGTGTTCACATTGCTTCGCAGAATCGCTTTTGTGCAGAAAACAGTAACACTTGTTCAGAACGAAAGAAAGCACAGAGCCCCAGATTTTATGTTGTCCTGGAGAGCTTGCAGAGCACTGGGGAAAGGCAGGCAGAGAATTCCCTGCTAGCACCTTCTCTGTGCCTGGGAAGCACAAGTGTTCACATTGCTTCGCAGAATCGCTTTTGTGCAGAAAACACTAACACTTGTTCAGAACAAAAGAAAGCACAGAGCCCCAGATTTGCTGTTGTCCTGGAGAGCTTGCAGAGCACTGGGGAAAGGCAGGCAGAGAATTCCCTGCTAGCACCTTCTCTGTGCCTGGGAAGCACAAGTGTTCACATTGCTTCGCAGAATCGCTTTTGTGCAGAAAACAGTAACACTTGTTCAGAACGAAAGAAAGCACAGAGCCCCAGATTTTATGTTGTCCTGGAGAGCTTGCAGAGCACTGGGGAAAGGCAGGCAGAGAATTCCCTGCTAGCACCTTCTCTGTGCCTGTTCACATTGCTTGGCAGAATCGCTTTTGTGCAGAAAACAGTAACACTTGTTCAGAACGAAAGAAAGCACAGAGCCCCAGATTTTATGTTGTCCTGGAGAGCTTGCAGAGCACTGGGGAAAGGCAGGCAGAGAATTCCCTGCTAGCACCTTCTCTGTGCCTGGGAAGCACAAGTGTTCACATTGCTTCGCAGAATCGCTTTTGTGCAGAAAACAGTAACACTTGTTCAGAACGAAAGAAAGCACAGAGCCCCAGATTTTATGTTGTCCTGGAGAGCTTGCAGAGCACTGGGGAAAGGCAGGCAGAGAATTCCCTGCTAGCACCTTGTCTGTGCCTGTTCACATTGCTTCGCAGAATCGCTTTTGTGCAGAAAACAGTAACACTTGTTCAGAACAAAAGAAAGCACAGAGCCCCAGATTTTATGTTGTCCTGGAGAGCTTGCAGAGCACTGGGGAAAGGCAGGCAGAGAATTCCCTGCTAGCACCTTGTCTGTGCCTGGGAAGCACAAGTGTTCACATTGCTTCGCAGAATCGCTTTTGTGCAGAAAACAGTAACACTTGTTCAGAACGAAAGAAAGCACAGAGCCCCAGATTTGCTGTTGTCCTGGAGAGCTTGCAGAGCACTGGGGAAAGGCAGGCAGAGAATTCCCTGCTAGCACCTTCTCTGTGCCTGGGAAGCACAAGTGTTCACATTGCTTCGCAGAATCGCTTTTGTGCAGAAAACAGTAACACTTGTTCAGAACGAAAGAAAGCACAGAGCCCCAGATTTTATGTTGTCCTGGAGAGCTTGCAGAGCACTGGGGAAAGGCAGGCAGAGAATTCCCTGCTAGCACCTTCTCTGTGCCTGGGAAGCACAAGTGTTCACATTCCTTCGCAGAATTGCTTTTGTGCAGAAAACAGTAACACTTGTTCAGAACGAAAGAAAGCACAGAGCCCCAGATTTGCTGTTGTCCTGGAGAGCTTGCAGAGCACTGGGGAAAGGCAGGCAGAGAATTCCCTGCTAGCACCTTCTCTGTGCCTGAGAAGCACAAGTGTTCACATTGCTTCGCAGAATCGCTTTTGTGCAGAAAACAGTAACACTTGTTCAGAACGAAAGAAAGCACAGAGCCCCAGATTTTATGTTGTCCTGGAGAGCTTGCAGAGCACTGGGGAAAGGCAGGCAGAGAATTCCCTGCTAGCACCTTCTCTGTGCCTGGGAAGCACAAGTGTTCACATTGCTTCGCAGAATCGCTTTTGTGCAGAAAACAGTAACACTTGTTCAGAACGAAAGAAAGCACAGAGCCCCAGATTTGCTGTTGTCCTGGAGAGCTTGCAGAGCACTGGGGAAAGGCAGGCAGAGAATTCCCTGCTAGCACCTTCTCTGTGCCTGGGAAGCACAAGTGTTCACATTGCTTCGCAGAATCGCTTTTGTTCAGAAAACAGTAACACTTATTCAGAACGAAAGAAAGCACAGAGCCCCAGATTTGCTGTTGTCCTGGAGAGCTTGCAGAGCACTGGGGAAAGGCAGGCAGAGAATTCCCTGCTAGCACCTTCTCTGTGCCTGGGAAGCACAAGTGTTCACATTGCTTGGCAGAATCGCTTTTGTGCAGAAAACAGTAACACTTGTTCAGAACGAAAGAAAGCACAGAGCCCCAGATTTGCTGTTGTCCTGGAGAGCTTGCAGAGCACTGGGGAAAGGCAGGCAGAGAATTCCCTGCTAGCACCTTCTCTGTGCCTGGGAAGCACAAGTGTTCACATTGCTTCGCAGAATCGCTTTTGTGCAGAAAACAGTAACACTTGTTCAGAACGAAAGAAAGCACAGAGCCCCAGATTTTATGTTGTCCTGGAGAGCTTGCAGAGCACTGGGGAAAGGCAGGCAGAGAATTCCCTGCTAGCACCTTCTCTGTGCCTGTTCACATTGCTTGGCAGAATCGCTTTTGTGCAGAAAACAGTAACACTTGTTCAGAACGAAAGAAAGCACAGAGCCCCAGATTTTATGTTGTCCTGGAGAGCTTGCAGAGCACTGGGGAAAGGCAGGCAGAGAATTCCCTGCTAGCACCTTCTCTGTGCCTGGGAAGCACAAGTGTTCACATTGCTTCGCAGAATCGCTTTTGTGCAGAAAACAGTAACACTTGTTCAGAACGAAAGAAAGCACAGAGCCCCAGATTTGCTGTTGGCCTGGAGAGCTTGCAGAGCACTGGGGAAAGGCAGGCAGAGAATTCCCTGCTAGCACCTTCTCTGTGCCTGGGAAGCACAAGTGTTCACATTGCTTCGCAGAATCGCTTTTGTGCAGAAAACAGTAACACTTGTTCAGAACGAAAGAAAGCACAGAGCCCCAGATTTTATGTTGTCCTGGAGAGCTTGCAGAGCATTGGGGAAAGGCAGGCAGAGAATTCCCTGCTAGCACCTTCTCTGTGCCTGGGAAGCACAAGTGTTCACATTGCTTCGCAGAATCGCTTTTGTGCAGAAAACAGTAACACTTGTTCAGAACGAAAGAAAGCACAGAGCCCCAGATTTTATGTTGTCCTGGAGAGCTTGCAGAGCACTGGGGAAAGGCAGGCAGAGAATTCCCTGCTAGCACCTTCTCTGTGCCTGGGAAGCACAAGTGTTCACATTGCTTCGCAGAATCGCTTTTGTGCAGAAAACAGTAACACTTGTTCAGAACGAAAGAAAGCACAGAGCCCCAGATTTTATGTTGTCCTGGAGAGCTTGCAGAGCACTGGGGAAAGGCAGGCAGAGAATTCCCTGCTAGCACCTTCTCTGTGCCTGTTCACATTGCTTCGCAGAATCGCTTTTGTGCAGAAAACAGTAACACTTGTTCAGAACGAAAGAAAGCACAGAGCCCCAGATTTTATGTTGTCCTGGAGAGCTTGCAGAGCACTGGGGAAAGGCAGGCAGAGAATTCCCTGCTAGCACCTTCTCTGTGCCTGTTCACATTGCTTCGCAGAATCGCTTTTGTGCAGAAAACAGTAACACTTGTTCAGAACGAAAGAAAGCACAGAGCCCCAGATTTTATGTTGTCCTGGAGAGCTTGCAGAGCACTGGGGAAAGGCAGGCAGAGAATTCCCTGCTAGCACCTTCTCTGTGCCTGGGAAGCACAAGTGTTCACATTGCTTCGCAGAATCGCTTTTGTGCAGAAAACAGTAACACTTGTTCAGAACGAAAGAAAGCACAGAGCCCCAGATTTTATGTTGTCCTGGAGAGCTTGCAGAGCACTGGGGAAAGGCAGGCAGAGAATTCCCTGCTAGCACCTTCTCTGTGCCTGGGAAGCACAAGTGTTCACATTGCTTCGCAGAATCGCTTTTGTGCAGAAAACAGTAACATTTGTTCAGAACGAAAGAAAGCACAGAGCCCCAGATTTTATGTTGTCCTGGAGAGCTTGCAGAGCACTGGGGAAAGGCAGGCAGAGAATTCCCTGCTAGCACCTTGTCTGTGCCTGGGAAGCACAAGTGTTCACATTGCTTCGCAGAATCGCTTTTGTGCAGAAAACAGTAACACTTGTTCAGAACGAAAGAAAGCACAGAGCCCCAGATTTTATGTTGTCCTGGAGAGCTTGCAGAGCACTGGGGAAAGGCAGGCAGAGAATTCCCTGCTAGCACCTTCTCTGTGCCTGGGAAGCAGAAGTGTTCACATTGCTTGGCAGAATCGCTTTTGTGCAGAAAACAGTAACACTTGTTCAGAACGAAAGAAAGCACAGAGCCCCAGATTTGCTGTTGGCCTGGAGAGCTTGCAGAGCACTGGGGAAAGGCAGGCAGAGAATTCCCTGCTAGCACCTTCTCTGTGCCTGGGAAGCACAAGTGTTCACATTGCTTCGCAGAATCGCTTTTGTGCAGAAAACAGTAACACTTGTTCAGAACGAAAGAAAGCACAGAGCCCCAGATTTTATGTTGTCCTGGAGAGCTTGCAGAGCACTGGGGAAAGGCAGGCAGAGAATTCCCTGCTAGCACCTTCTCTGTGCCTGGGAAGCACAAGTGTTCACATTGCTTCGCAGAATCGCTTTTGTGCAGAAAACAGTAACACTTGTTCAGAACGAAAGAAAGCACAGAGCCCCAGATTTTATGTTGTCCTGGAGAGCTTGCAGAGCACTGGGGAAAGGCAGGCAGAGAATTCCCTGCTAGCACCTTCTCTGTGCCTGGGAAGCACAAGTGTTCACATTGCTTCGCAGAATCGCTTTTGTGCAGAAAACAGTAACACTTGTTCAGAACGAAAGAAAGCACAGAGCCCCAGATTTTATGTTGTCCTCTTGCAGAGCACTGGGGAAAGGCAGGCAGAGAATTCCCTGCTAGCACCTTCTCTGTGCCTGTTCACATTGCTTCGCAGAATCGCTTTTGTGCAGAAAACAGTAACACTTGTTCAGAACGAAAGAAAGCACAGAGCCCCAGATTTTATGTTGTCCTGGAGAGCTTGCAGAGCACTGGGGAAAGGCAGGCAGAGAATTCCCTGCTAGCACCTTCTCTGTGCCTGGGAAGCACAAGTGTTCACATTGCTTCGCAGAATCGCTTTTGTGCAGAAAACAGTAACACTTGTTCAGAACGAAAGAAAGCACAGAGCCCCAGATTTTATGTTGTCCTGGAGAGCTTGCAGAGCACTGGGGAAAGGCAGGCAGAGAATTCCCTGCTAGCACCTTCTCTGTGCCTGGGAAGCACAAGTGTTCACATTGCTTCGCAGAATCGCTTTTGTGCAGAAAACAGTAACACTTGTTCAGAACGAAAGAAAGCACAGAGCCCCAGATTTTATGTTGTCCTGGAGAGCTTGCAGAGCACTGGGGAAAGGCAGGCAGAGAATTCCCTGCTAGCACCTTCTCTGTGCCTGGGAAGCACAAGTGTTCACATTGCTTCGCAGAATCGCTTTTGTGCAGAAAACAGTAACACTTGTTCAGAACGAAAGAAAGCACAGAGCCCCAGATTTTATGTTGTCCTGGAGAGCTTGCAGAGCACTGGGGAAAGGCAGGCAGAGAATTCCCTGCTAGCACCTTCTCTGTGCCTGGGAAGCACAAGTGTTCACATTGCTTCGCAGAATCGCTTTTGTGCAGAAAACAGTAACATTTGTTCAGAACGAAAGAAAGCACAGAGCCCCAGATTTTATGTTGTCCTGGAGAGCTTGCAGAGCACTGGGGAAAGGCAGGCAGAGAATTCCCTGCTAGCACCTTCTCTGTGCCTGGGAAGCACAAGTGTTCACATTGCTTCGCAGAATCGCTTTTGTGCAGAAAACAGTAACACTTGTTCAGAACGAAAGAAAGCACAGAGCCCCAGATTTTATGTTGTCCTCTTGCAGAGCACTGGGGAAAGGCAGGCAGAGAATTCCCTGCTAGCACCTTCTCTGTGCCTGTTCACATTGCTTCGCAGAATCGCTTTTGTGCAGAAAACAGTAACACTTGTTCAGAACGAAAGAAAGCACAGAGCCCCAGATTTTATGTTGTCCTGGAGAGCTTGCAGAGCACTGGGGAAAGGCAGGCAGAGAATTCCCTGCTAGCACCTTCTCTGTGCCTGGGAAGCACAAGTGTTCACATTGCTTCGCAGAATCGCTTTTGTGCAGAAAACAGTAACACTTGTTCAGAACGAAAGAAAGCACAGAGCCCCAGATTTTATGTTGTCCTGGAGAGCTTGCAGAGCACTGGGGAAAGGCAGGCAGACAATTCCCTGCTAGCACCTTCTCTGTGCCTGGGAAGCACAAGTGTTCACATTGCTTCGCAGAATCGCTTTTGTGCAGAAAACAGTAACACTTGTTCAGAATGAAAGAAAGCACAGAGCCCCAGATTTTATGTTGTCCTGGAGAGCTTGCAGAGCACTGGGGAAAGGCAGGCAGAGAATTCCCTGCTAGCACCTTCTCTGTGCCTGGGAAGCACAAGTGTTCACATTGCTTCGCAGAATCGCTTTTGTGCAGAAAACAGTAACACTTGTTCAGAAGGAAAGAAAGCACAGAGCCCCAGATTTTATGTTGTCCTGGAGAGCTTGCAGAGCACTGGGGAAAGGCAGGCAGAGAATTCCCTGCTAGCACCTTCTCTGTGCCTGGGAAGCACAAGTGTTCACATTGCTTCGCAGAATCGCTTTTGTGCAGAAAACAGTAACACTTGTTCAGAACGAAAGAAAGCACAGAGCCCCAGATTTTATGTTGTCCTGGAGAGCTTGCAGAGCACTGGGGAAAGGCAGGCAGAGAATTCCCTGCTAGCACCTTCTCTGTGCCTGGGAAGCACAAGTGTTCACATTGCTTCGCAGAATCGCTTTTGTGCAGAAAACAGTAACATTTGTTCAGAACGAAAGAAAGCACAGAGCCCCAGATTTTATGTTGTCCTGGAGAGCTTGCAGAGCACTGGGGAAAGGCAGGCAGAGAATTCCCTGCTAGCACCTTCTCTGTGCCTGGGAAGCACAAGTGTTCACATTGCTTCGCAGAATCGCTTTTGTGCAGAAAACAGTAACACTTGTTCAGAACGAAAGAAAGCACAGAGCCCCAGATTTTATGTTGTCCTGGAGAGCTTGCAGAGCACTGGGGAAAGGCAGGCAGAGAATTCCCTGCTAGCACCTTCTCTGTGCCTGTTCACATTGCTTCGCAGAATCGCTTTTGTGCAGAAAACAGTAACACTTGTTCAGAACGAAAGAAAGCACAGAGCCCCAGATTTTATGTTGTCCTGGAGAGCTTGCAGAGCACTGGGGAAAGGCAGGCAGAGAATTCCCTGCTAGCACCTTCTCTGTGCCTGGGAAGCACAAGTGTTCACATTGCTTGGCAGAATCGCTTTTGTGCAGAAAACAGTAACACTTGTTCAGAACGAAAGAAAGCACAGAGCCCCAGATTTGCTGTTGGCCTGGAGAGCTTGCAGAGCACTGGGGAAAGGCAGGCAGAGAATTCCCTGCTAGCACCTTCTCTGTGCCTGGGAAGCACAAGTGTTCACATTGCTTCGCAGAATCGCTTTTGTGCAGAAAACAGTAACACTTGTTCAGAACGAAAGAAAGCACAGAGCCCCAGATTTTATGTTGTCCTGGAGAGCTTGCAGAGCACTGGGGAAAGGCAGGCAGAGAATTCCCTGCTAGCACCTTCTCTGTGCCTGGGAAGCACAAGTGTTCACATTGCTTCGCAGAATCGCTTTTGTGCAGAAAACAGTAACACTTGTTCAGAACGAAAGAAAGCACAGAGCCCCAGATTTTATGTTGTCCTGGAGAGCTTGCAGAGCACTGGGGAAAGGCAGGCAGAGAATTCCCTGCTAGCACCTTCTCTGTGCCTGGGAAGCACAAGTGTTCACATTGCTTCGCAGAATCGCTTTTGTGCAGAAAACAGTAACACTTGTTCAGAACGAAAGAAAGCACAGAGCCCCAGATTTTATGTTGTCCTCTTGCAGAGCACTGGGGAAAGGCAGGCAGAGAATTCCCTGCTAGCACCTTCTCTGTGCCTGTTCACATTGCTTCGCAGAATCGCTTTTGTGCAGAAAACAGTAACACTTGTTCAGAACGAAAGAAAGCACAGAGCCCCAGATTTTATGTTGTCCTGGAGAGCTTGCAGAGCACTGGGGAAAGGCAGGCAGAGAATTCCCTGCTAGCACCTTCTCTGTGCCTGGGAAGCACAAGTGTTCACATTGCTTCGCAGAATCGCTTTTGTGCAGAAAACAGTAACACTTGTTCAGAACGAAAGAAAGCACAGAGCCCCAGATTTTATGTTGTCCTGGAGAGCTTGCAGAGCACTGGGGAAAGGCAGGCAGAGAATTCCCTGCTAGCACCTTCTCTGTGCCTGGGAAGCACAAGTGTTCACATTGCTTCGCAGAATCGCTTTTGTGCAGAAAACAGTAACACTTGTTCAGAATGAAAGAAAGCACAGAGCCCCAGATTTTATGTTGTCCTGGAGAGCTTGCAGAGCACTGGGGAAAGGCAGGCAGAGAATTCCCTGCTAGCACCTTCTCTGTGCCTGGGAAGCACAAGTGTTCACATTGCTTCGCAGAATCGCTTTTGTGCAGAAAACAGTAACACTTGTTCAGAACGAAAGAAAGCACAGAGCCCCAGATTTTATGTTGTCCTGGAGAGCTTGCAGAGCACTGGGGAAAGGCAGGCAGAGAATTCCCTGCTAGCACCTTCTCTGTGCCTGGGAAGCACAAGTGTTCACATTGCTTCGCAGAATCGCTTTTGTGCAGAAAACAGTAACACTTGTTCAGAACGAAAGAAAGCACAGAGCCCCAGATTTGCTGTTGTCCTGGAGAGCTTGCAGAGCACTGGGGAAAGGCAGGCAGAGAATTCCCTGCTAGCACCTTCTCTGTGCCTGTTCACATTGCTTCGCAGAATCGCTTTTGTGCAGAAAACAGTAACACTTGTTCAGAACGAAAGAAAGCACAGAGCCCCAGATTTTATGTTGTCCTGGAGAGCTTGCAGAGCACTGGGGAAAGGCAGGCAGAGAATTCCCTGCTAGCACCTTCTCTGTGCCTGTTCACATTGCTTCGCAGAATCGCTTTTGTGCAGAAAACAGTAACACTTGTTCAGAACGAAAGAAAGCACAGAGCCCCAGATTTTATGTTGTCCTGGAGAGCTTGCAGAGCACTGGGGAAAGGCAGGCAGAGAATTCCCTGCTAGCACCTTCTCTGTGCCTGGGAAGCACAAGTGTTCACATTGCTTCGCAGAATCGCTTTTGTGCAGAAAACAGTAACACTTGTTCAGAACGAAAGAAAGCACAGAGCCCCAGATTTTATGTTGTCCTCTTGCAGAGCACTGGGGAAAGGCAGGCAGAGAATTCCCTGCTAGCACCTTGTCTGTGCCTGTTCACATTGCTTCGCAGAATCGCTTTTGTGCAGAAAACAGTAACACTTGTTCAGAACGAAAGAAAGCACAGAGCCCCAGATTTTATGTTGTCCTGGAGAGCTTGCAGAGCACTGGGGAAAGGCAGGCAGAGAATTCCCTGCTAGCACCTTCTCTGTGCCTGGGAAGCACAAGTGTTCACATTGCTTCGCAGAATCGCTTTTGTGCAGAAAACAGTAACACTTGTTCAGAACGAAAGAAAGCACAGAGCCCCAGATTTTATGTTGTCCTGGAGAGCTTGCAGAGCACTGGGGAAAGGCAGGCAGAGAATTCCCTGCTAGCACCTTCTCTGTGCCTGGGAAGCACAAGTGTTCACATTGCTTCGCAGAATCGCTTTTGTGCAGAAAACAGTAACATTTGTTCAGAACGAAAGAAAGCACAGAGCCCCAGATTTTATGTTGTCCTGGAGAGCTTGCAGAGCACTGGGGAAAGGCAGGCAGAGAATTCCCTGCTAGCACCTTCTCTGTGCCTGGGAAGCACAAGTGTTCACATTGCTTCGCAGAATCGCTTTTGTGCAGAAAACAGTAACACTTGTTCAGAACGAAAGAAAGCACAGAGCCCCAGATTTTATGTTGTCCTGGAGAGCTTGCAGAGCACTGGGGAAAGGCAGGCAGAGAATTCCCTGCTAGCACCTTCTCTGTGCCTGTTCACATTGCTTCGCAGAATCGCTTTTGTGCAGAAAACAGTAACACTTGTTCAGAACGAAAGAAAGCACAGAGCCCCAGATTTTATGTTGTCCTGGAGAGCTTGCAGAGCACTGGGGAAAGGCAGGCAGAGAATTCCCTGCTAGCACCTTCTCTGTGCCTGGGAAGCACAAGTGTTCACATTGCTTGGCAGAATCGCTTTTGTGCAGAAAACAGTAACACTTGTTCAGAACGAAAGAAAGCACAGAGCCCCAGATTTGCTGTTGGCCTGGAGAGCTTGCAGAGCACTGGGGAAAGGCAGGCAGAGAATTCCCTGCTAGCACCTTCTCTGTGCCTGGGAAGCACAAGTGTTCACATTGCTTCGCAGAATCGCTTTTGTGCAGAAAACAGTAACACTTGTTCAGAACGAAAGAAAGCACAGAGCCCCAGATTTTATGTTGTCCTGGAGAGCTTGCAGAGCACTGGGGAAAGGCAGGCAGAGAATTCCCTGCTAGCACCTTCTCTGTGCCTGGGAAGCACAAGTGTTCACATTGCTTCGCAGAATCGCTTTTGTGCAGAAAACAGTAACACTTGTTCAGAACGAAAGAAAGCACAGAGCCCCAGATTTTATGTTGTCCTGGAGAGCTTGCAGAGCACTGGGGAAAGGCAGGCAGAGAATTCCCTGCTAGCACCTTCTCTGTGCCTGGGAAGCACAAGTGTTCACATTGCTTCGCAGAATCGCTTTTGTGCAGAAAACAGTAACACTTGTTCAGAACGAAAGAAAGCACAGAGCCCCAGATTTTATGTTGTCCTCTTGCAGAGCACTGGGGAAAGGCAGGCAGAGAATTCCCTGCTAGCACCTTCTCTGTGCCTGTTCACATTGCTTCGCAGAATCGCTTTTGTGCAGAAAACAGTAACACTTGTTCAGAACGAAAGAAAGCACAGAGCCCCAGATTTTATGTTGTCCTGGAGAGCTTGCAGAGCACTGGGGAAAGGCAGGCAGAGAATTCCCTGCTAGCACCTTCTCTGTGCCTGGGAAGCACAAGTGTTCACATTGCTTCGCAGAATCGCTTTTGTGCAGAAAACAGTAACACTTGTTCAGAACGAAAGAAAGCACAGAGCCCCAGATTTTATGTTGTCCTGGAGAGCTTGCAGAGCACTGGGGAAAGGCAGGCAGAGAATTCCCTGCTAGCACCTTCTCTGTGCCTGGGAAGCACAAGTGTTCACATTGCTTCGCAGAATCGCTTTTGTGCAGAAAACAGTAACACTTGTTCAGAATGAAAGAAAGCACAGAGCCCCAGATTTTATGTTGTCCTGGAGAGCTTGCAGAGCACTGGGGAAAGGCAGGCAGAGAATTCCCTGCTAGCACCTTCTCTGTGCCTGGGAAGCACAAGTGTTCACATTGCTTCGCAGAATCGCTTTTGTGCAGAAAACAGTAACACTTGTTCAGAACGAAAGAAAGCACAGAGCCCCAGATTTTATGTTGTCCTGCTTGCAGAGCACTGGGGAAAGGCAGGCAGAGAATTCCCTGCTAGCACCTTCTCTGTGCCTGGGAAGCACAAGTGTTCACATTGCTTCGCAGAATCGCTTTTGTGCAGAAAACAGTAACACTTGTTCAGAACGAAAGAAAGCACAGAGCCCCAGATTTGCTGTTGTCCTGGAGAGCTTGCAGAGCACTGGGGAAAGGCAGGCAGAGAATTCCCTGCTAGCACCTTCTCTGTGCCTGTTCACATTGCTTCGCAGAATCGCTTTTGTGCAGAAAACAGTAACACTTGTTCAGAACGAAAGAAAGCACAGAGCCCCAGATTTTATGTTGTCCTGGAGAGCTTGCAGAGCACTGGGGAAAGGCAGGCAGAGAATTCCCTGCTAGCACCTTCTCTGTGCCTGTTCACATTGCTTCGCAGAATCGCTTTTGTGCAGAAAACAGTAACACTTGTTCAGAACGAAAGAAAGCACAGAGCCCCAGATTTTATGTTGTCCTGGAGAGCTTGCAGAGCACTGGGGAAAGGCAGGCAGAGAATTCCCTGCTAGCACCTTCTCTGTGCCTGGGAAGCACAAGTGTTCACATTGCTTCGCAGAATCGCTTTTGTGCAGAAAACAGTAACACTTGTTCAGAACGAAAGAAAGCACAGAGCCCCAGATTTGCTGTTGTCCTGGAGAGCTTGCAGAGCACTGGGGAAAGGCAGGCAGAGAATTCCCTGCTAGCACCTTCTCTGTGCCTGGGAAGCACAAGTGTTCACATTGCTTCGCAGAATCGCTTTTGTGCAGAAAACAGTAACACTTGTTCAGAACGAAAGAAAGCACAGAGCCCCAGATTTTATGTTGTCCTGGAGAGCTTGCAGAGCACTGGGGAAAGGCAGGCAGAGAATTCCCTGCTAGCACCTTCTCTGTGCCTGGGAAGCACAAGTGTTCACATTGCTTCGCAGAATCGCTTTTGTGCAGAAAACAGTAACACTTGTTCAGAACGAAAGAAAGCACAGAGCCCCAGATTTGTTGTTGTCCTGGAGAGCTTGCAGAGCACTGGGGAAAGGCAGGCAGAGAATTCCCTGCTAGCACCTTCTCTGTGCCTGGGAAGCACAAGTGTTCACATTGCTTCGCAGAATCGCTTTTGTGCAGAAAACAGTAACACTTGTTCAGAACGAAAGAAAGCACAGAGCCCCAGATTTTATGTTGTCCTGGAGAGCTTGCAGAGCACTGGGGAAAGGCAGGCAGAGAATTCCCTGCTAGCACCTTCTCTGTGCCTGGGAAGCACAAGTGTTCACATTGCTTCGCAGAATCGCTTTTGTGCAGAAAACAGTAACACTTGTTCAGAACGAAAGAAAGCACAGAGCCCCAGATTTTATGTTGTCCTGGAGAGCTTGCAGAGCACTGGGGAAAGGCAGGCAGAGAATTCCCTGCTAGCACCTTCTCTGTGCCTGGGAAGCACAAGTGTTCACATTGCTTCGCAGAATCGCTTTTGTGCAGAAAACAGTAACACTTGTTCAGAACGAAAGAAAGCACAGAGCCCCAGATTTGCTGTTGTCCTGGAGAGCTTGCAGAGCACTGGGGAAAGGCAGGCAGAGAATTCCCTGCTAGCACCTTCTCTGTGCCTGGGAAGCAGAAGTGTTCACATTGCTTCGCAGAATCGCTTTTGTGCAGAAAACAGTAACACTTGTTCAGAATGAAAGAAAGCACAGAGCCCCAGATTTTATGTTGTCCTGGAGAGCTTGCAGAGCACTGGGGAAAGGCAGGCAGAGAATTCCCTGCTAGCACCTTCTCTGTGCCTGTTCACATTGCTTGGCAGAATCGCTTTTGTGCAGAAAACAGTAACACTTGTTCAGAACGAAAGAAAGCACAGAGCCCCAGATTTTATGTTGTCCTGGAGAGCTTGCAGAGCACTGGGGAAAGGCAGGCAGAGAATTCCCTGCTAGCACCTTCTCTGTGCCTGGGAAGCAGAAGTGTTCACATTGCTTCGCAGAATCGCTTTTGTGCAGAAAACAGTAACACTTGTTCAGAATGAAAGAAAGCACAGAGCCCCAGATTTTATGTTGTCCTGGAGAGCTTGCAGAGCACTGGGGAAAGGCAGGCAGAGAATTCCCTGCTAGCACCTTCTCTGTGCCTGGGAAGCACAAGTGTTCACATTGCTTCGCAGAATCGCTTTTGTGCAGAAAACAGTAACACTTGTTCAGAACGAAAGAAAGCACAGAGCCCCAGATTTTATGTTGTCCTGGAGAGCTTGCAGAGCACTGGGGAAAGGCAGGCAGAGAATTCCCTGCTAGCACCTTCTCTGTGCCTGGGAAGCACAAGTGTTCACATTCCTTCGCAGAATTGCTTTTGTGCAGAAAACAGTAACACTTGTTCAGAACGAAAGAAAGCACAGAGCCCCAGATTTGCTGTTGTCCTGGAGAGCTTGCAGAGCACTGGGGAAAGGCAGGCAGAGAATTCCCTGCTAGCACCTTCTCTGTGCCTGGGAAGCACAAGTGTTCACATTGCTTCGCAGAATCGCTTTTGTGCAGAAAACAGTAACACTTGTTCAGAACGAAAGAAAGCACAGAGCCCCAGATTTTATGTTGTCCTGGAGAGCTTGCAGAGCACTGGGGAAAGGCAGGCAGAGAATTCCCTGCTAGCACCTTCTCTGTGCCTGGGAAGCACAAGTGTTCACATTGCTTGGCAGAATCGCTTTTGTGCAGAAAACAGTAACACTTGTTCAGAACGAAAGAAAGCACAGAGCCCCAGATTTGCTGTTGTCCTGGAGAGCTTGCAGAGCACTGGGGAAAGGCAGGCAGAGAATTCCCTGCTAGCACCTTCTCTGTGCCTGGGAAGCACAAGTGTTCACATTGCTTCGCAGAATCGCTTTTGTGCAGAAAACAGTAACACTTGTTCAGAACGAAAGAAAGCACAGAGCCCCAGATTTTATGTTGTCCTGGAGAGCTTGCAGAGCACTGGGGAAAGGCAGGCAGAGAATTCCCTGCTAGCACCTTCTCTGTGCCTGTTCACATTGCTTGGCAGAATCGCTTTTGTGCAGAAAACAGTAACACTTGTTCAGAACGAAAGAAAGCACAGAGCCCCAGATTTTATGTTGTCCTGGAGAGCTTGCAGAGCACTGGGGAAAGGCAGGCAGAGAATTCCCTGCTAGCACCTTCTCTGTGCCTGGGAAGCAGAAGTGTTCACATTGCTTCGCAGAATCGCTTTTGTGCAGAAAACAGTAACACTTGTTCAGAATGAAAGAAAGCACAGAGCCCCAGATTTTATGTTGTCCTGGAGAGCTTGCAGAGCACTGGGGAAAGGCAGGCAGAGAATTCCCTGCTAGCACCTTCTCTGTGCCTGGGAAGCACAAGTGTTCACATTGCTTCGCAGAATCGCTTTTGTGCAGAAAACAGTAACACTTGTTCAGAACGAAAGAAAGCACAGAGCCCCAGATTTTATGTTGTCCTGGAGAGCTTGCAGAGCACTGGGGAAAGGCAGGCAGAGAATTCCCTGCTAGCACCTTCTCTGTGCCTGGGAAGCACAAGTGTTCACATTCCTTCGCAGAATTGCTTTTGTGCAGAAAACAGTAACACTTGTTCAGAACGAAAGAAAGCACAGAGCCCCAGATTTGCTGTTGTCCTGGAGAGCTTGCAGAGCACTGGGGAAAGGCAGGCAGAGAATTCCCTGCTAGCACCTTCTCTGTGCCTGGGAAGCACAAGTGTTCACATTGCTTCGCAGAATCGCTTTTGTGCAGAAAACAGTAACACTTGTTCAGAACGAAAGAAAGCACAGAGCCCCAGATTTTATGTTGTCCTGGAGAGCTTGCAGAGCACTGGGGAAAGGCAGGCAGAGAATTCCCTGCTAGCACCTTCTCTGTGCCTGGGAAGCACAAGTGTTCACATTGCTTGGCAGAATCGCTTTTGTGCAGAAAACAGTAACACTTGTTCAGAACGAAAGAAAGCACAGAGCCCCAGATTTGCTGTTGTCCTGGAGAGCTTGCAGAGCACTGGGGAAAGGCAGGCAGAGAATTCCCTGCTAGCACCTTCTCTGTGCCTGGGAAGCACAAGTGTTCACATTGCTTCGCAGAATCGCTTTTGTGCAGAAAACAGTAACACTTGTTCAGAACGAAAGAAAGCACAGAGCCCCAGATTTTATGTTGTCCTGGAGAGCTTGCAGAGCACTGGGGAAAGGCAGGCAGAGAATTCCCTGCTAGCACCTTCTCTGTGCCTGGGAAGCACAAGTGTTCACATTGCTTGGCAGAATCGCTTTTGTGCAGAAAACAGTAACACTTGTTCAGAACGAAAGAAAGCACAGAGCCCCAGATTTGCTGTTGGCCTGGAGAGCTTGCAGAGCACTGGGGAAAGGCAGGCAGAGAATTCCCTGCTAGCACCTTCTCTGTGCCTGGGAAGCACAAGTGTTCACATTGCTTCGCAGAATCGCTTTTGTGCAGAAAACAGTAACACTTGTTCAGAACGAAAGAAAGCACAGAGCCCCAGATTTTATGTTGTCCTGGAGAGCTTGCAGAGCACTGGGGAAAGGCAGGCAGAGAATTCCCTGCTAGCACCTTCTCTGTGCCTGGGAAGCACAAGTGTTCACATTGCTTCGCAGAATCGCTTTTGTGCAGAAAACAGTAACACTTGTTCAGAACGAAAGAAAGCACAGAGCCCCAGATTTGCTGTTGGCCTGGAGAGCTTGCAGAGCACTGGGGAAAGGCAGGCAGAGAATTCCCTGCTAGCACCTTCTCTGTGCCTGGGAAGCACAAGTGTTCACATTGCTTCCAGAATTGCTTTTGTGCAGAAAACAGTAACACTTGTTCAGAACGAAAGAAAGCACAGAGCCCCAGATTTTATGTTGTCCTGGAGAGCTTGCAGAGCACTGGGGAAAGGCAGGCAGAGAATTCCCTGCTAGCACCTTCTCTGTGCCTGGGAAGCACAAGTGTTCACATTGCTTCGCAGAATCGCTTTTGTGCAGAAAACAGTAACACTTGTTCAGAATGAAAGAAAGCACAGAGCCCCAGATTTTATGTTGTCCTGGAGAGCTTGCAGAGCACTGGGGAAAGGCAGGCAGAGAACTCCCTGCTAGCACCTTCTCTGTGCCTGGGAAGCACAAGTGTTCACATTGCTTCGCAGAATCGCTTTTGTGCAGAAAACAGTAACACTTGTTCAGAACGAAAGAAAGCACAGAGCCCCAGATTTTATGTTGTCCTGGAGAGCTTGCAGAGCACTGGGGAAAGGCAGGCAGAGAATTCCCTGCTAGCACCTTCTCTGTGCCTGGGAAGCACAAGTGTTCACATTCCTTCGCAGAATTGCTTTTGTGCAGAAAACAGTAACACTTGTTCAGAACGAAAGAAAGCACAGAGCCCCAGATTTGCTGTTGTCCTGGAGAGCTTGCAGAGCACTGGGGAAAGGCAGGCAGAGAATTCCCTGCTAGCACCTTCTCTGTGCCTGGGAAGCACAAGTGTTCACATTGCTTCGCAGAATCGCTTTTGTGCAGAAAACAGTAACACTTGTTCAGAACGAAAGAAAGCACAGAGCCCCAGATTTTATGTTGTCCTGGAGAGCTTGCAGAGCACTGGGGAAAGGCAGGCAGAGAATTCCCTGCTAGCACCTTCTCTGTGCCTGGGAAGCACAAGTGTTCACATTCCTTCGCAGAATTGCTTTTGTGCAGAAAACAGTAACACTTGTTCAGAACGAAAGAAAGCACAGAGCCCCAGATTTGCTGTTGTCCTGGAGAGCTTGCAGAGCACTGGGGAAAGGCAGGCAGAGAATTCCCTGCTAGCACCTTCTCTGTGCCTGGGAAGCACAAGTGTTCACATTGCTTGGCAGAATCGCTTTTGTGCAGAAAACAGTAACACTTGTTCAGAACGAAAGAAAGCACAGAGCCCCAGATTTGCTGTTGTCCTGGAGAGCTTGCAGAGCACTGGGGAAAGGCAGGCAGAGAATTCCCTGCTAGCACCTTCTCTGTGCCTGGGAAGCACAAGTGTTCACATTGCTTCGCAGAATCGCTTTTGTGCAGAAAACAGTAACACTTGTTCAGAATGAAAGAAAGCACAGAGCCCCAGATTTGCTGTTGTCCTGGAGAGCTTGCAGAGCACTGGGGAAAGGCAGGCAGAGAATTCCCTGCTAGCACCTTCTCTGTGCCTGGGAAGCACAAGTGTTCACATTGCTTCCAGAATTGCTTTTGTGCAGAAAACACTAACACTTGTTCAGAACGAAAGAAAGCACAGAGCCCCAGATTTTATGTTGTCCTGGAGAGCTTGCAGAGCACTGGGGAAAGGCAGGCAGAGAATTCCCTGCTAGCACCTTCTCTGTGCCTGGGAAGCAGAAGTGTTCACATTGCTTGGCAGAATCGCTTTTGTGCAGAAAACAGTAACACTTGTTCAGAACGAAAGAAAGCACAGAGCCCCAGATTTGCTGTTGTCCTGGAGAGCTTGCAGAGCACTGGGGAAAGGCAGGCAGAGAATTCCCTGCTAGCACCTTCTCTGTGCCTGGGAAGCACAAGTGTTCACATTGCTTCGCAGAATCGCTTTTGTGCAGAAAACAGTAACACTTGTTCAGAACGAAAGAAAGCACAGAGCCCCAGATTTTATGTTGTCCTGGAGAGCTTGCAGAGCACTGGGGAAAGGCAGGCAGAGAATTCCCTGCTAGCACCTTCTCTGTGCCTGGGAAGCACAAGTGTTCACATTGCTTCGCAGAATCGCTTTTGTGCAGAAAACAGTAACACTTGTTCAGAACGAAAGAAAGCACAGAGCCCCAGATTTGCTGTTGTCCTGGAGAGCTTGCAGAGCACTGGGGAAAGGCAGGCAGAGAATTCCCTGCTAGCACCTTCTCTGTGCCTGGGAAGCACAAGTGTTCACATTCCTTCGCAGAATTGCTTTTGTGCAGAAAACAGTAACACTTGTTCAGAACGAAAGAAAGCACAGAGCCCCAGATTTGCTGTTGTCCTGGAGAGCTTGCAGAGCACTGGGGAAAGGCAGGCAGAGAATTCCCTGCTAGCACCTTCTCTGTGCCTGGGAAGCACAAGTGTTCACATTGCTTGGCAGAATCGCTTTTGTGCAGAAAACAGTAACACTTGTTCAGAACGAAAGAAAGCACAGAGCCCCAGATTTGCTGTTGTCCTGGAGAGCTTGCAGAGCACTGGGGAAAGGCAGGCAGAGAATTCCCTGCTAGCACCTTCTCTGTGCCTGGGAAGCACAAGTGTTCACATTGCTTCGCAGAATCGCTTTTGTGCAGAAAACAGTAACACTTGTTCAGAACGAAAGAAAGCACAGAGCCCCAGATTTTATGTTGTCCTGGAGAGCTTGCAGAGCACTGGGGAAAGGCAGGCAGAGAATTCCCTGCTAGCACCTTCTCTGTGCCTGGGAAGCACAAGTGTTCACATTGCTTGGCAGAATCGCTTTTGTGCAGAAAACAGTAACACTTGTTCAGAACGAAAGAAAGCACAGAGCCCCAGATTTGCTGTTGGCCTGGAGAGCTTGCAGAGCACTGGGGAAAGGCAGGCAGAGAATTCCCTGCTAGCACCTTCTCTGTGCCTGGGAAGCACAAGTGTTCACATTGCTTCGCAGAATCGCTTTTGTGCAGAAAACAGTAACACTTGTTCAGAACGAAAGAAAGCACAGAGCCCCAGATTTTATGTTGTCCTGGAGAGCTTGCAGAGCACTGGGGAAAGGCAGGCAGAGAATTCCCTGCTAGCACCTTCTCTGTGCCTGGGAAGCACAAGTGTTCACATTGCTTCGCAGAATCGCTTTTGTGCAGAAAACAGTAACACTTGTTCAGAACGAAAGAAAGCACAGAGCCCCAGATTTGCTGTTGTCCTGGAGAGCTTGCAGAGCACTGGGGAAAGGCAGGCAGAGAATTCCCTGCTAGCACCTTCTCTGTGCCTGGGAAGCACAAGTGTTCACATTCCTTCGCAGAATTGCTTTTGTGCAGAAAACAGTAACACTTGTTCAGAACGAAAGAAAGCACAGAGCCCCAGATTTGCTGTTGTCCTGGAGAGCTTGCAGAGCACTGGGGAAAGGCAGGCAGAGAATTCCCTGCTAGCACCTTCTCTGTGCCTGGGAAGCACAAGTGTTCACATTGCTTCGCAGAATCGCTTTTGTGCAGAAAACAGTAACACTTGTTCAGAACGAAAGAAAGCACAGAGCCCCAGATTTGCTGTTGTCCTGGAGAGCTTGCAGAGCACTGGGGAAAGGCAGGCAGAGAATTCCCTGCTAGCACCTTCTCTGTGCCTGGGAAGCACAAGTGTTCACATTGCTTCGCAGAATCGCTTTTGTGCAGAAAACAGTAACACTTGTTCAGAACGAAAGAAAGCACAGAGCCCCAGATTTTATGTTGTCCTGGAGAGCTTGCAGAGCACTGGGGAAAGGCAGGCAGAGAATTCCCTGCTAGCACCTTCTCTGTGCCTGGGAAGCACAAGTGTTCACATTGCTTCGCAGAATCGCTTTTGTGCAGAAAACAGTAACACTTGTTCAGAACGAAAGAAAGCACAGAGCCCCAGATTTGCTGTTGTCCTGGAGAGCTTGCAGAGCACTGGGGAAAGGCAGGCAGAGAATTCCCTGCTAGCACCTTCTCTGTGCCTGGGAAGCACAAGTGTTCACATTGCTTCCAGAATTGCTTTTGTGCAGAAAACAGTAACACTTGTTCAGAACGAAAGAAAGCACAGAGCCCCAGATTTTATGTTGTCCTGGAGAGCTTGCAGAGCACTGGGGAAAGGCAGGCAGAGAATTCCCTGCTAGCACCTTCTCTGTGCCTGGGAAGCACAAGTGTTCACATTGCTTCGCAGAATCGCTTTTGTGCAGAAAACAGTAACACTTGTTCAGAATGAAAGAAAGCACAGAGCCCCAGATTTTATGTTGTCCTGGAGAGCTTGCAGAGCACTGGGGAAAGGCAGGCAGAGAACTCCCTGCTAGCACCTTCTCTGTGCCTGGGAAGCACAAGTGTTCACATTGCTTCGCAGAATCGCTTTTGTGCAGAAAACAGTAACACTTGTTCAGAACGAAAGAAAGCACAGAGCCCCAGATTTTATGTTGTCCTGGAGAGCTTGCAGAGCACTGGGGAAAGGCAGGCAGAGAATTCCCTGCTAGCACCTTCTCTGTGCCTGGGAAGCACAAGTGTTCACATTCCTTCGCAGAATTGCTTTTGTGCAGAAAACAGTAACACTTGTTCAGAACGAAAGAAAGCACAGAGCCCCAGATTTGCTGTTGTCCTGGAGAGCTTGCAGAGCACTGGGGAAAGGCAGGCAGAGAATTCCCTGCTAGCACCTTCTCTGTGCCTGGGAAGCACAAGTGTTCACATTGCTTCGCAGAATCGCTTTTGTGCAGAAAACAGTAACACTTGTTCAGAACGAAAGAAAGCACAGAGCCCCAGATTTTATGTTGTCCTGGAGAGCTTGCAGAGCACTGGGGAAAGGCAGGCAGAGAATTCCCTGCTAGCACCTTCTCTGTGCCTGGGAAGCACAAGTGTTCACATTCCTTCGCAGAATTGCTTTTGTGCAGAAAACAGTAACACTTGTTCAGAACGAAAGAAAGCACAGAGCCCCAGATTTGCTGTTGTCCTGGAGAGCTTGCAGAGCACTGGGGAAAGGCAGGCAGAGAATTCCCTGCTAGCACCTTCTCTGTGCCTGGGAAGCACAAGTGTTCACATTGCTTGGCAGAATCGCTTTTGTGCAGAAAACAGTAACACTTGTTCAGAACGAAAGAAAGCACAGAGCCCCAGATTTGCTGTTGTCCTGGAGAGCTTGCAGAGCACTGGGGAAAGGCAGGCAGAGAATTCCCTGCTAGCACCTTCTCTGTGCCTGGGAAGCACAAGTGTTCACATTGCTTCGCAGAATCGCTTTTGTGCAGAAAACAGTAACACTTGTTCAGAACGAAAGAAAGCACAGAGCCCCAGATTTTATGTTGTCCTGGAGAGCTTGCAGAGCACTGGGGAAAGGCAGGCAGAGAATTCCCTGCTAGCACCTTCTCTGTGCCTGGGAAGCACAAGTGTTCACATTGCTTCGCAGAATCGCTTTTGTGCAGAAAACAGTAACACTTGTTCAGAACGAAAGAAAGCACAGAGCCCCAGATTTGCTGTTGTCCTGGAGAGCTTGCAGAGCACTGGGGAAAGGCAGGCAGAGAATTCCCTGCTAGCACCTTCTCTGTGCCTGGGAAGCACAAGTGTTCACATTGCTTCCAGAATTGCTTTTGTGCAGAAAACACTAACACTTGTTCAGAACGAAAGAAAGCACAGAGCCCCAGATTTTATGTTGTCCTGGAGAGCTTGCAGAGCACTGGGGAAAGGCAGGCAGAGAATTCCCTGCTAGCACCTTCTCTGTGCCTGGGAAGCACAAGTGTTCACATTGCTTCGCAGAATCGCTTTTGTGCAGAAAACAGTAACACTTGTTCAGAACGAAAGAAAGCACAGAGCCCCAGATTTTATGTTGTCCTGGAGAGCTTGCAGAGCACTGGGGAAAGGCAGGCAGAGAATTCCCTGCTAGCACCTTCTCTGTGCCTGGGAAGCACAAGTGTTCACATTGCTTCGCAGAATCGCTTTTGTGCAGAAAACAGTAACACTTGTTCAGAACGAAAGAAAGCACAGAGCCCCAGATTTTATGTTGTCCTGGAGAGCTTGCAGAGCACTGGGGAAAGGCAGGCAGAGAATTCCCTGCTAGCACCTTCTCTGTGCCTGGGAAGCACAAGTGTTCACATTGCTTCGCAGAATCGCTTTTGTGCAGAAAACAGTAACACTTGTTCAGAACGAAAGAAAGCACAGAGCCCCAGATTTGCTGTTGTCCTGGAGAGCTTGCAGAGCACTGGGGAAAGGCAGGCAGAGAATTCCCTGCTAGCACCTTCTCTGTGCCTGGGAAGCACAAGTGTTCACATTGCTTCCAGAATTGCTTTTGTGCAGAAAACAGTAACACTTGTTCAGAACGAAAGAAAGCACAGAGCCCCAGATTTTATGTTGTCCTGGAGAGCTTGCAGAGCACTGGGGAAAGGCAGGCAGAGAATTCCCTGCTAGCACCTTCTCTGTGCCTGGGAAGCACAAGTGTTCACATTGCTTCGCAGAATCGCTTTTGTGCAGAAAACAGTAACAGTTGTTCAGAACGAAAGAAAGCACAGAGCCCCAGATTTTATGTTGTCCTGGAGAGCTTGCAGAGCACTGGGGAAAGGCAGGCAGAGAATTCCCTGCTAGCACCTTCTCTGTGCCTGTTCACATTGCTTCGCAGAATCGCTTTTGTGCAGAAAACAGTAACACTTTGTTCAGAACGAAAGAAAGCACAGAGCCCCAGATTTTATGTTGTCCTGGAGAGCTTGCAGAGCACTGGGGAAAGGCAGGCAGAGAATTCCCTGCTAGCACCTTCTCTGTGCCTGGGAAGCACAAGTGTTCACATTGCTTCGCAGAATCGCTTTTGTGCAGAAAACAGTAACAGTTGTTCAGAACGAAAGAAAGCACAGAGCCCCAGATTTTATGTTGTCCTGGAGAGCTTGCAGAGCACTGGGGAAAGGCAGGCAGAGAATTCCCTGCTAGCACCTTCTCTGTGCCTGTTCACATTGCTTGGCAGAATCGCTTTTGTGCAGAAAACAGTAACACTTGTTCAGAACGAAAGAAAGCACAGAGCCCCAGATTTTATGTTGTCCTGGACAGCTTGCAGAGCACTGGGGAAAGGCAGGCAGAGAATTCCCTGCTAGCACCTTCTCTGTGCCTGGGAAGCACAAGTGTTCACATTGCTTCGCAGAATCGCTTTTGTGCAGAAAACAGTAACACTTGTTCAGAACGAAAGAAAGCACAGAGCCCCAGATTTTATGTTGTCCTGGAGAGCTTGCAGAGCACTGGGGAAAGGCAGGCAGAGAATTCCCTGCTAGCACCTTGTCTGTGCCTGTTCACATTGCTTCGCAGAATCGCTTTTGTGCAGAAAACAGTAACACTTGTTCAGAACGAAAGAAAGCACAGAGCCCCAGATTTTATGTTGTCCTAGAGAGCTTGCAGAGCACTGGGGAAAGGCAGGCAGAGAATTCCCTGCTAGCACCTTCTCTGTGCCTGGGAAGCACAAGTGTTCACATTGCTTCCAGAATTGCTTTTGTGCAGAAAACACTAACACTTGTTCAGAACGAAAGAAAGCACAGAGCCCCAGATTTTATGTTGTCCTGGAGAGCTTGCAGAGCACTGGGGAAAGGCAGGCAGAGAATTCCCTGCTAGCACCTTCTCTGTGCCTGGGAAGCACAAGTGTTCACATTGCTTCGCAGAATCGCTTTTGTGCAGAAAACAGTAACAGTTGTTCAGAACGAAAGAAAGCACAGAGCCCCAGATTTTATGTTGTCCTGGAGAGCTTGCAGAGCACTGGGGAAAGGCAGGCAGAGAATTCCCTGCTAGCACCTTCTCTGTGCCTGTTCACATTGCTTCGCAGAATCGCTTTTGTGCAGAAAAGAGTAACACTTTGTTCAGAACGAAAGAAAGCACAGAGCCCCAGATTTTATGTTGTCCTGGAGAGCTTGCAGAGCACTGGGGAAAGGCAGGCAGAGAATTCCCTGCTAGCACCTTCTCTGTGCCTGGGAAGCACAAGTGTTCACATTGCTTCGCAGAATCGCTTTTGTGCAGAAAACAGTAACACTTGTTCAGAACGAAAGAAAGCACAGAGCCCCAGATTTTATGTTGTCCTGGAGAGCTTGCAGAGCACTGGGGAAAGGCAGGCAGAGAATTCCCTGCTAGCACCTTCTCTGTGCCTGGGAAGCACAAGTGTTCACATTGCTTCGCAGAATCGCTTTTGTGCAGAAAACAGTAACACTTGTTCAGAACGAAAGAAAGCACAGAGCCCCAGATTTTATGTTGTCCTGGAGAGCTTGCAGAGCACTGGGGAAAGGCAGGCAGAGAATTCCCTGCTAGCACCTTCTCTGTGCCTGTTCACATTGCTTGGCAGAATCGCTTTTGTGCAGAAAACAGTAACACTTGTTCAGAACGAAAGAAAGCACAGAGCCCCAGATTTTATGTTGTCCTGGACAGCTTGCAGAGCACTGGGGAAAGGCAGGCAGAGAATTCCCTGCTAGCACCTTCTCTGTGCCTGGGAAGCACAAGTGTTCACATTGCTTCGCAGAATCGCTTTTGTGCAGAAAACAGTAACACTTGTTCAGAACGAAAGAAAGCACAGAGCCCCAGATTTTATGTTGTCCTGGAGAGCTTGCAGAGCACTGGGGAAAGGCAGGCAGAGAATTCCCTGCTAGCACCTTCTCTGTGCCTGGGAAGCACAAGTGTTCACATTGCTTCGCAGAATCGCTTTTGTGCAGAAAACAGTAACACTTGTTCAGAACGAAAGAAAGCACAGAGCCCCAGATTTTATGTTGTCCTGGAGAGCTTGCAGAGCACTGGGGAAAGGCAGGCAGAGAATTCCCTGCTAGCACCTTCTCTGTGCCTGGGAAGCACAAGTGTTCACATTCCTTCGCAGAATTGCTTTTGTGCAGAAAACAGTAACACTTGTTCAGAACGAAAGAAAGCACAGAGCCCCAGATTTGCTGTTGTCCTGGAGAGCTTGCAGAGCACTGGGGAAAGGCAGGCAGAGAATTCCCTGCTAGCACCTTCTCTGTGCCTGGGAAGCACAAGTGTTCACATTGCTTCGCAGAATCGCTTTTGTGCAGAAAACAGTAACACTTGTTCAGAACGAAAGAAAGCACAGAGCCCCAGATTTTATGTTGTCCTGGAGAGCTTGCAGAGCACTGGGGAAAGGCAGGCAGAGAATTCCCTGCTAGCACCTTCTCTGTGCCTGGGAAGCACAAGTGTTCACATTCCTTCGCAGAATTGCTTTTGTGCAGAAAACAGTAACACTTGTTCAGAACGAAAGAAAGCACAGAGCCCCAGATTTGCTGTTGTCCTGGAGAGCTTGCAGAGCACTGGGGAAAGGCAGGCAGAGAATTCCCTGCTAGCACCTTCTCTGTGCCTGGGAAGCACAAGTGTTCACATTGCTTCGCAGAATCGCTTTTGTGCAGAAAACAGTAACACTTGTTCAGAACGAAAGAAAGCACAGAGCCCCAGATTTTATGTTGTCCTGGAGAGCTTGCAGAGCACTGGGGAAAGGCAGGCAGAGAATTCCCTGCTAGCACCTTCTCTGTGCCTGGGAAGCACAAGTGTTCACATTCCTTCGCAGAATTGCTTTTGTGCAGAAAACAGTAACACTTGTTCAGAACGAAAGAAAGCACAGAGCCCCAGATTTGCTGTTGTCCTGGAGAGCTTGCAGAGCACTGGGGAAAGGCAGGCAGAGAATTCCCTGCTAGCACCTTCTCTGTGCCTGGGAAGCACAAGTGTTCACATTGCTTGGCAGAATCGCTTTTGTGCAGAAAACAGTAACACTTGTTCAGAACGAAAGAAAGCACAGAGCCCCAGATTTGCTGTTGTCCTGGAGAGCTTGCAGAGCACTGGGGAAAGGCAGGCAGAGAATTCCCTGCTAGCACCTTCTCTGTGCCTGGGAAGCAGAAGTGTTCACATTGCTTGGCAGAATCGCTTTTGTGCAGAAAACAGTAACACTTGTTCAGAACGAAAGAAAGCACAGAGCCCCAGATTTGCTGTTGTCCTGGAGAGCTTGCAGAGCACTGGGGAAAGGCAGGCAGAGAATTCCCTGCTAGCACCTTCTCTGTGCCTGGGAAGCAGAAGTGTTCACATTGCTTGGCAGAATCGCTTTTGTGCAGAAAACAGTAACACTTGTTCAGAACGAAAGAAAGCACAGAGCCCCAGATTTGCTGTTGTCCTGGAGAGCTTGCAGAGCACTGGGGAAAGGCAGGCAGAGAATTCCCTGCTAGCACCTTCTCTGTGCCTGGGAAGCACAAGTGTTCACATTGCTTCGCAGAATCGCTTTTGTGCAGAAAACAGTAACACTTGTTCAGAACGAAAGAAAGCACAGAGCCCCAGATTTTATGTTGTCCTGGAGAGCTTGCAGAGCACTGGGGAAAGGCAGGCAGACAATTCCCTGCTAGCACCTTCTCTGTGCCTGGGAAGCACAAGTGTTCACATTCCTTCGCAGAATCGCTTTTGTGCAGAAAACAGTAACACTTGTTCAGAACGAAAGAAAGCACAGAGCCCCAGATTTGCTGTTGTCCTGGAGAGCTTGCAGAGCACTGGGGAAAGGCAGGCAGAGAATTCCCTGCTAGCACCTTCTCTGTGCCTGGGAAGCACAAGTGTTCACATTGCTTCCAGAATTGCTTTTGTGCAGAAAACACTAACACTTGTTCAGAACGAAAGAAAGCACAGAGCCCCAGATTTTATGTTGTCCTGGAGAGCTTGCAGAGCACTGGGGAAAGGCAGGCAGAGAATTCCCTGCTAGCACCTTCTCTGTGCCTGGGAAGCACAAGTGTTCACATTGCTTCGCAGAATCGCTTTTGTGCAGAAAACAGTAACAGTTGTTCAGAATGAAAGAAAGCACAGAGCCCCAGATTTTATGTTGTCCTGGAGAGCTTGCAGAGCACTGGGGAAAGGCAGGCAGAGAATTCCCTGCTAGCACCTTCTCTGTGCCTGTTCACATTGCTTCGCAGAATCGCTTTTGTGCAGAAAACAGTAACACTTTGTTCAGAACGAAAGAAAGCACAGAGCCCCAGATTTTATGTTGTCCTGGAGAGCTTGCAGAGCACTGGGGAAAGGCAGGCAGAGAATTCCCTGCTAGCACCTTCTCTGTGCCTGGGAAGCACAAGTGTTCACATTGCTTCGCAGAATCGCTTTTGTGCAGAAAACAGTAACACTTGTTCAGAACGAAAGAAAGCACAGAGCCCCAGATTTTATGTTGTCCTGGAGAGCTTGCAGAGCACTGGGGAAAGGCAGGCAGAGAATTCCCTGCTAGCACCTTCTCTGTGCCTGGGAAGCACAAGTGTTCACATTGCTTCGCAGAATCGCTTTTGTGCAGAAAACAGTAACACTTGTTCAGAACGAAAGAAAGCACAGAGCCCCAGATTTTATGTTGTCCTGGAGAGCTTGCAGAGCACTGGGGAAAGGCAGGCAGAGAATTCCCTGCTAGCACCTTCTCTGTGCCTGTTCACATTGCTTGGCAGAATCGCTTTTGTGCAGAAAACAGTAACACTTGTTCAGAACGAAAGAAAGCACAGAGCCCCAGATTTTATGTTGTCCTGGACAGCTTGCAGAGCACTGGGGAAAGGCAGGCAGAGAATTCCCTGCTAGCACCTTCTCTGTGCCTGGGAAGCACAAGTGTTCACATTGCTTCGCAGAATCGCTTTTGTGCAGAAAACAGTAACACTTGTTCAGAACGAAAGAAAGCACAGAGCCCCAGATTTTATGTTGTCCTGGAGAGCTTGCAGAGCACTGGGGAAAGGCAGGCAGAGAATTCCCTGCTAGCACCTTGTCTGTGCCTGTTCACATTGCTTCGCAGAATCGCTTTTGTGCAGAAAACAGTAACACTTGTTCAGAACGAAAGAAAGCACAGAGCCCCAGATTTTATGTTGTCCTGGAGAGCTTGCAGAGCACTGGGGAAAGGCAGGCAGAGAATTCCCTGCTAGCAACTTCTCTGTGCCTGGGAAGCACAAGTGTTCACATTGCTTCGCAGAATCGCTTTTGTGCAGAAAACAGTAACACTTGTTCAGAACGAAAGAAAGCACAGAGCCCCAGATTTTATGTTGTCCTGGAGAGCTTGCAGAGCACTGGGGAAAGGCAGGCAGAGAATTCCCTGCTAGCACCTTCTCTGTGCCTGGGAAGCACAAGTGTTCACATTCCTTCGCAGAATTGCTTTTGTGCAGAAAACAGTAACACTTGTTCAGAACGAAAGAAAGCACAGAGCCCCAGATTTTATGTTGTCCTGGAGAGCTTGCAGAGCACTGGGGAAAGGCAGGCAGAGAATTCCCTGCTAGCACCTTCTCTGTGCCTGGGAAGCACAAGTGTTCACATTGCTTCGCAGAATCGCTTTTGTGCAGAAAACAGTAACACTTGTTCAGAACGAAAGAAAGCACAGAGCCCCAGATTTTATGTTGTCCTGGAGAGCTTGCAGAGCACTGGGGAAAGGCAGGCAGAGAATTCCCTGCTAGCACCTTCTCTGTGCCTGGGAAGCACAAGTGTTCACATTGCTTCGCAGAATCGCTTTTGTGCAGAAAACAGTAACACTTGTTCAGAACGAAAGAAAGCACAGAGCCCCAGATTTGCTGTTGTCCTGGAGAGCTTGCAGAGCACTGGGGAAAGGCAGGCAGAGAATTCCCTGCTAGCACCTTCTCTGTGCCTGGGAAGCACAAGTGTTCACATTGCTTCGCAGAATCGCTTTTGTGCAGAAAACAGTAACACTTGTTCAGAACGAAAGAAAGCACAGAGCCCCAGATTTTATGTTGTCCTGGAGAGCTTGCAGAGCACTGGGGAAAGGCAGGCAGAGAATTCCCTGCTAGCACCTTCTCTGTGCCTGGGAAGCACAAGTGTTCACATTCCTTCGCAGAATCGCTTTTGTGCAGAAAACAGTAACACTTGTTCAGAACGAAAGAAAGCACAGAGCCCCAGATTTTATGTTGTCCTGGAGAGCTTGCAGAGCACTGGGGAAAGGCAGGCAGAGAATTCCCTGCTAGCACCTTCTCTGTGCCTGGGAAGCACAAGTGTTCACATTGCTTCGCAGAATCGCTTTTGTGCAGAAAACAGTAACACTTGTTCAGAACGAAAGAAAGCACAGAGCCCCAGATTTTATGTTGTCCTGGAGAGCTTGCAGAGCACTGGGGAAAGGCAGGCAGAGAATTCCCTGCTAGCACCTTCTCTGTGCCTGTTCACATTGCTTGGCAGAATCGCTTTTGTGCAGAAAACAGTAACACTTGTTCAGAACGAAAGAAAGCACAGAGCCCCAGATTTTATGTTGTCCTGGAGAGCTTGCAGAGCACTGGGGAAAGGCAGGCAGAGAATTCCCTGCTAGCACCTTCTCTGTGCCTGGGAAGCACAAGTGTTCACATTGCTTCGCAGAATCGCTTTTGTGCAGAAAACAGTAACACTTGTTCAGAACGAAAGAAAGCACAGAGCCCCAGATTTGCTGTTGGCCTGGAGAGCTTGCAGAGCACTGGGGAAAGGCAGGCAGAGAATTCCCTGCTAGCACCTTCTCTGTGCCTGGGAAGCACAAGTGTTCACATTGCTTCGCAGAATCGCTTTTGTGCAGAAAACAGTAACACTTGTTCAGAACGAAAGAAAGCACAGAGCCCCAGATTTTATGTTGTCCTGGAGAGCTTGCAGAGCACTGGGGAAAGGCAGGCAGAGAATTCCCTGCTAGCACCTTCTCTGTGCCTGGGAAGCACAAGTGTTCACATTGCTTCGCAGAATCGCTTTTGTGCAGAAAACAGTAACACTTGTTCAGAACGAAAGAAAGCACAGAGCCCCAGATTTTATGTTGTCCTGGAGAGCTTGCAGAGCACTGGGGAAAGGCAGGCAGAGAATTCCCTGCTAGCACCTTCTCTGTGCCTGGGAAGCACAAGTGTTCACATTGCTTCGCAGAATCGCTTTTGTGCAGAAAACAGTAACACTTGTTCAGAACGAAAGAAAGCACAGAGCCCCAGATTTTATGTTGTCCTGGAGAGCTTGCAGAGCACTGGGGAAAGGCAGGCAGAGAATTCCCTGCTAGCACCTTCTCTGTGCCTGGGAAGCACAAGTGTTCACATTGCTTCGCAGAATCGCTTTTGTGCAGAAAACAGTAACACTTGTTCAGAACGAAAGAAAGCACAGAGCCCCAGATTTTATGTTGTCCTCTTGCAGAGCACTGGGGAAAGGCAGGCAGAGAATTCCCTGCTAGCACCTTCTCTGTGCCTGTTCACATTGCTTCGCAGAATCGCTTTTGTGCAGAAAACAGTAACACTTGTTCAGAACGAAAGAAAGCACAGAGCCCCAGATTTTATGTTGTCCTGGAGAGCTTGCAGAGCACTGGGGAAAGGCAGGCAGAGAATTCCCTGCTAGCACCTTCTCTGTGCCTGGGAAGCACAAGTGTTCACATTGCTTCGCAGAATCGCTTTTGTGCAGAAAACAGTAACACTTGTTCAGAACGAAAGAAAGCACAGAGCCCCAGATTTTATGTTGTCCTGGAGAGCTTGCAGAGCACTGGGGAAAGGCAGGCAGAGAATTCCCTGCTAGCACCTTCTCTGTGCCTGTTCACATTGCTTGGCAGAATCGCTTTTGTGCAGAAAACAGTAACACTTGTTCAGAACGAAAGAAAGCACAGAGCCCCAGATTTGCTGTTGTCCTGGAGAGCTTGCAGAGCACTGGGGAAAGGCAGGCAGAGAATTCCCTGCTAGCACCTTCTCTGTGCCTGGGAAGCACAAGTGTTCACATTGCTTGGCAGAATCGCTTTTGTGCAGAAAACAGTAACACTTGTTCAGAACGAAAGAAAGCACAGAGCCCCAGATTTTATGTTGTCCTGGAGAGCTTGCAGAGCACTGGGGAAAGGCAGGCAGAGAATTCCCTGCTAGCACCTTGTCTGTGCCTGTTCACATTGCTTCGCAGAATCGCTTTTGTGCAGAAAACAGTAACACTTGTTCAGAACGAAAGAAAGCACAGAGCCCCAGATTTTATGTTGTCCTGGAGAGCTTGCAGAGCACTGGGGAAAGGCAGGCAGAGAATTCCCTGCTAGCACCTTCTCTGTGCCTGGGAAGCACAAGTGTTCACATTGCTTCCAGAATTGCTTTTGTGCAGAAAACACTAACACTTGTTCAGAACGAAAGAAAGCACAGAGCCCCAGATTTTATGTTGTCCTGGACAGCTTGCAGAGCACTGGGGAAAGGCAGGCAGAGAATTCCCTGCTAGCACCTTCTCTGTGCCTGGGAAGCACAAGTGTTCACATTGCTTCGCAGAATCGCTTTTGTGCAGAAAACAGTAACAGTTGTTCAGAACGAAAGAAAGCACAGAGCCCCAGATTTTATGTTGTCCTGGAGAGCTTGCAGAGCACTGGGGAAAGGCAGGCAGAGAATTCCCTGCTAGCACCTTCTCTGTGCCTGTTCACATTGCTTCGCAGAATCGCTTTTGTGCAGAAAACAGTAACACTTTGTTCAGAACGAAAGAAAGCACAGAGCCCCAGATTTTATGTTGTCCTGGAGAGCTTGCAGAGCACTGGGGAAAGGCAGGCAGAGAATTCCCTGCTAGCACCTTCTCTGTGCCTGGGAAGCACAAGTGTTCACATTGCTTCGCAGAATCGCTTTTGTGCAGAAAACAGTAACACTTGTTCAGAACGAAAGAAAGCACAGAGCCCCAGATTTTATGTTGTCCTGGAGAGCTTGCAGAGCACTGGGGAAAGGCAGGCAGAGAATTCCCTGCTAGCACCTTCTCTGTGCCTGGGAAGCACAAGTGTTCACATTGCTTCGCAGAATCGCTTTTGTGCAGAAAACAGTAACACTTGTTCAGAACGAAAGAAAGCACAGAGCCCCAGATTTTATGTTGTCCTGGAGAGCTTGCAGAGCACTGGGGAAAGGCAGGCAGAGAATTCCCTGCTAGCACCTTCTCTGTGCCTGTTCACATTGCTTGGCAGAATCGCTTTTGTGCAGAAAACAGTAACACTTGTTCAGAACGAAAGAAAGCACAGAGCCCCAGATTTTATGTTGTCCTGGAGAGCTTGCAGAGCACTGGGGAAAGGCAGGCAGAGAATTCCCTGCTAGCACCTTCTCTGTGCCTGGGAAGCACAAGTGTTCACATTGCTTCGCAGAATCGCTTTTGTGCAGAAAACAGTAACACTTGTTCAGAACGAAAGAAAGCACAGAGCCCCAGATTTTATGTTGTCCTGGAGAGCTTGCAGAGCACTGGGGAAAGGCAGGCAGAGAATTCCCTGCTAGCACCTTCTCTGTGCCTGGGAAGCACAAGTGTTCACATTGCTTCGCAGAATCGCTTTTGTGCAGAAAACAGTAACACTTGTTCAGAACGAAAGAAAGCACAGAGCCCCAGATTTGCTGTTGTGCTGGAGAGCTTGCAGAGCACTGGGGAAAGGCAGGCAGAGAATTCCCTGCTAGCACCTTCTCTGTGCCTGGGAAGCACAAGTGTTCACATTCCTTCGCAGAATTGCTTTTGTGCAGAAAACAGTAACACTTGTTCAGAACGAAAGAAAGCACAGAGCCCCAGATTTGCTGTTGTCCTGGAGAGCTTGCAGAGCACTGGGGAAAGGCAGGCAGAGAATTCCCTGCTAGCACCTTCTCTGTGCCTGGGAAGCACAAGTGTTCACATTGCTTCGCAGAATCGCTTTTGTGCAGAAAACAGTAACACTTGTTCAGAACGAAAGAAAGCACAGAGCCCCAGATTTTATGTTGTCCTGGAGAGCTTGCAGAGCACTGGGGAAAGGCAGGCAGAGAATTCCCTGCTAGCACCTTCTCTGTGCCTGGGAAGCACAAGTGTTCACATTCCTTCGCAGAATTGCTTTTGTGCAGAAAACAGTAACACTTGTTCAGAACGAAAGAAAGCACAGAGCCCCAGATTTGCTGTTGTCCTGGAGAGCTTGCAGAGCACTGGGGAAAGGCAGGCAGAGAATTCCCTGCTAGCACCTTCTCTGTGCCTGGGAAGCACAAGTGTTCACATTGCTTGGCAGAATCGCTTTTGTGCAGAAAACAGTAACACTTGTTCAGAACGAAAGAAAGCACAGAGCCCCAGATTTGCTGTTGTCCTGGAGAGCTTGCAGAGCACTGGGGAAAGGCAGGCAGAGAATTCCCTGCTAGCACCTTCTCTGTGCCTGGGAAGCAGAAGTGTTCACATTGCTTGGCAGAATCGCTTTTGTGCAGAAAACAGTAACACTTGTTCAGAACGAAAGAAAGCACAGAGCCCCAGATTTGCTGTTGTCCTGGAGAGCTTGCAGAGCACTGGGGAAAGGCAGGCAGAGAATTCCCTGCTAGCACCTTCTCTGTGCCTGGGAAGCGGAAGTGTTCACATTGCTTGGCAGAATCGCTTTTGTGCAGAAAACAGTAACACTTGTTCAGAACGAAAGAAAGCACAGAGCCCCAGATTTGCTGTTGTCCTGGAGAGCTTGCAGAGCACTGGGGAAAGGCAGGCAGAGAATTCCCTGCTAGCACCTTCTCTGTGCCTGGGAAGCACAAGTGTTCACATTGCTTCGCAAAATCGCTTTTGTGCAGAAAACAGTAACACTTGTTCAGAACGAAAGAAAGCACAGAGCCCCAGATTTTATGTTGTCCTGGAGAGCTTGCAGAGCACTGGGGAAAGGCAGGCAGACAATTCCCTGCTAGCACCTTCTCTGTGCCTGGGAAGCACAAGTGTTCACATTGCTTCGCAGAATCGCTTTTGTGCAGAAAACAGTAACACTTGTTCAGAACGAAAGAAAGCACAGAGCCCCAGATTTGCTGTTGTCCTGGAGAGCTTGCAGAGCACTGGGGAAAGGCAGGCAGAGAATTCCCTGCTAGCACCTTCTCTGTGCCTGGGAAGCACAAGTGTTCACATTGCTTCGCAGAATCGCTTTTGTGCAGAAAACAGTAACACTTGTTCAGAACGAAAGAAAGCACAGAGCCCCAGATTTTATGTTGTCCTGGAGAGCTTGCAGAGCACTGGGGAAAGGCAGGCAGAGAATTCCCTGCTAGCACCTTCTCTGTGCCTGTTCACATTGCTTCGCAGAATCGCTTTTGTGCAGAAAACATTAACACTTTGTTCAGAACGAAAGAAAGCACAGAGCCCCAGATTTTATGTTGTCCTGGAGAGCTTGCAGAGCACTGGGGAAAGGCAGGCAGAGAATTCCCTGCTAGCACCTTCTCTGTGCCTGGGAAGCACAAGTGTTCACATTGCTTCGCAGAATCGCTTTTGTGCAGAAAACAGTAACACTTGTTCAGAACGAAAGAAAGCACAGAGCCCCAGATTTTATGTTGTCCTGGAGAGCTTGCAGAGCACTGGGGAAAGGCAGGCAGAGAATTCCCTGCTAGCACCTTCTCTGTGCCTGGGAAGCACAAGTGTTCACATTGCTTCGCAGAATCGCTTTTGTGCAGAAAACAGTAACACTTGTTCAGAACGAAAGAAAGCACAGAGCCCCAGATTTTATGTTGTCCTGGAGAGCTTGCAGAGCACTGGGGAAAGGCAGGCAGAGAATTCC
Organism: Strix uralensis; assembly: GCF_047716275.1. Taxonomy (NCBI): domain Eukaryota; kingdom Metazoa; phylum Chordata; class Aves; order Strigiformes; family Strigidae; genus Strix; species Strix uralensis. Next base: position 79,229 of record NW_027436920.1, read on the forward strand.
CTGCTAGCACCTTCTCTGTGCCTGGGAAGCACAAGTGTTCACATTGCTTCGCAGAATCGCTTTTGTGCAGAAAACAGTAACACTTGTTCAGAACGAAAGAAAGCACAGAGCCCCAGATTTTATGTTGTCCTGGAGAGCTTGCAGAGCACTGGGGAAAGGCAGGCAGAGAATTCCCTGCTAGCACCTTCTCTGTGCCTGTTCACATTGCTTCGCAGAATCGCTTTTGTGCAGAAAACAGTAACACTTGTTCAGAACGAAAGAAAGCACAGAGCCCCAGATTTTATGTTGTCCTGGAGAGCTTGCAGAGCACTGGGGAAAGGCAGGCAGAGAATTCCCTGCTAGCAACTTCTCTGTGCCTGGGAAGCACAAGTGTTCACATTGCTTCGCAGAATCGCTTTTGTGCAGAAAACAGTAACACTTGTTCAGAACGAAAGAAAGCACAGAGCCCCAGATTTGCTGTTGTCCTGGAGAGCTTGCAGAGCACTGGGGAAAGGCAGGCAGAGAATTCCCTGCTAGCACCTTCTCTGTGCCTGGGAAGCACAAGTGTTCACATTGCTTCGCAGAATCGCTTTTGTGCAGAAAACAGTAACACTTGTTCAGAACGAAAGAAAGCACAGAGCCCCAGATTTTATGTTGTCCTGGAGAGCTTGCAGAGCACTGGGGAAAGGCAGGCAGAGAATTCCCTGCTAGCACCTTCTCTGTGCCTGGGAAGCACAAGTGTTCACATTCCTTCGCAGAATTGCTTTTGTGCAGAAAACAGTAACACTTGTTCAGAACGAAAGAAAGCACAGAGCCCCAGATTTTATGTTGTCCTGGAGAGCTTGCAGAGCACTGGGGAAAGGCAGGCAGAGAATTCCCTGCTAGCACCTTCTCTGTGCCTGGGAAGCACAAGTGTTCACATTGCTTCGCAGAATCGCTTTTGTGCAGAAAACAGTAACACTTGTTCAGAACGAAAGAAAGCACAGAGCCCCAGATTTTATGTTGTCCTGGAGAGCTTGCAGAGCACTGGGGAAAGGCAGGCAGAGAATTCCCTGCTAGCACCTTCTCTGTGCCTGGGAAGCACAAGTGTTCACATTGCTTCGCAGAATCGCTTTTGTGCAGAAAACAGTAACACTTGTTCAGAACGAAAGAAAGCACAGAGCCCCAGATTTGCTGTTGTCCTGGAGAGCTTGCAGAGCACTGGGGAAAGGCAGGCAGAGAATTCCCTGCTAGCACCTTCTCTGTGCCTGGGAAGCACAAGTGTTCACATTGCTTCGCAGAATCGCTTTTGTGCAGAAAACAGTAACACTTGTTCAGAACGAAAGAAAGCACAGAGCCCCAGATTTTATGTTGTCCTGGAGAGCTTGCAGAGCACTGGGGAAAGGCAGGCAGAGAATTCCCTGCTAGCACCTTCTCTGTGCCTGGGAAGCACAAGTGTTCACATTCCTTCGCAGAATCGCTTTTGTGCAGAAAACAGTAACACTTGTTCAGAACGAAAGAAAGCACAGAGCCCCAGATTTGCTGTTGGCCTGGAGAGCTTGCAGAGCACTGGGGAAAGGCAGGCAGAGAATTCCCTGCTAGCACCTTCTCTGTGCCTGGGAAGCACAAGTGTTCACATTGCTTCGCAGAATCGCTTTTGTGCAGAAAACAGTAACACTTGTTCAGAACGAAAGAAAGCACAGAGCCCCAGATTTTATGTTGTCCTGGAGAGCTTGCAGAGCACTGGGGAAAGGCAGGCAGAGAATTCCCTGCTAGCACCTTCTCTGTGCCTGGGAAGCACAAGTGTTCACATTCCTTCGCAGAATTGCTTTTGTGCAGAAAACAGTAACACTTGTTCAGAACGAAAGAAAGCACAGAGCCCCAGATTTTATGTTGTCCTGGAGAGCTTGCAGAGCACTGGGGAAAGGCAGGCAGAGAATTCCCTGCTAGCACCTTCTCTGTGCCTGGGAAGCACAAGTGTTCACATTCCTTCGCAGAATCGCTTTTGTGCAGAAAACAGTAACACTTGTTCAGAACGAAAGAAAGCACAGAGCCCCAGATTTGCTGTTGTCCTGGAGAGCTTGCAGAGCACTGGGGAAAGGCAGGCAGAGAATTCCCTGCTAGCACCTTCTCTGTGCCTGGGAAGCACAAGTGTTCACATTGCTTCGCAGAATCGCTTTTGTGCAGAAAACAGTAACACTTGTTCAGAACGAAAGAAAGCACAGAGCCCCAGATTTTATGTTGTCCTGGAGAGCTTGCAGAGCACTGGGGAAAGGCAGGCAGAGAATTCCCTGCTAGCACCTTCTCTGTGCCTGGGAAGCACAAGTGTTCACATTCCTTCGCAGAATTGCTTTTGTGCAGAAAACAGTAACACTTGTTCAGAACGAAAGAAAGCACAGAGCCCCAGATTTTATGTTGTCCTGGAGAGCTTGCAGAGCACTGGGGAAAGGCAGGCAGAGAATTCCCTGCTAGCACCTTCTCTGTGCCTGGGAAGCACAAGTGTTCACATTGCTTCGCAGAATCGCTTTTGTGCAGAAAACAGTAACACTTGTTCAGAACGAAAGAAAGCACAGAGCCCCAGATTTTATGTTGTCCTGGAGAGCTTGCAGAGCACTGGGGAAAGGCAGGCAGAGAATTCCCTGCTAGCACCTTCTCTGTGCCTGGGAAGCACAAGTGTTCACATTGCTTCGCAGAATCGCTTTTGTGCAGAAAACAGTAACACTTGTTCAGAACGAAAGAAAGCACAGAGCCCCAGATTTGCTGTTGTCCTGGAGAGCTTGCAGAGCACTGGGGAAAGGCAGGCAGAGAATTCCCTGCTAGCACCTTCTCTGTGCCTGGGAAGCACAAGTGTTCACATTGCTTCGCAGAATCGCTTTTGTGCAGAAAACAGTAACACTTGTTCAGAACGAAAGAAAGCACAGAGCCCCAGATTTTATGTTGTCCTGGAGAGCTTGCAGAGCACTGGGGAAAGGCAGGCAGAGAATTCCCTGCTAGCACCTTCTCTGTGCCTGGGAAGCACAAGTGTT